>NW_020954581.1:4611036-4784431 GCF_900497805.2 Vombatus ursinus
TCTTCTTCTTCTTCTTCTTCTTCTTCTTCTTCTTCTTCTTCTTCTTCCCTGAACTGAATCATAATAGATTCTGATACAGCCCCTTATTATTTTTTTTTTTTTTGCTTTGTGTGTCTCTTTGTTTTAAGTATGCTTCTTGTAACCAACATATTGTTGGAATCTAATTTTTAATCCATTCTGTTATCTGCTTCTTTTTTATAGATGAATTCATCCCATTCATATTCACAGCTAAGATCACTAACTACATTTATCTCCATTCTATTTTCCCCATTTACCTTTTTTTTCCTCTCTCTCTCTCTCTCTCTTTTTATCAGGTCTCTACTCAAAAATCCCTTTTGTTTCTGACCCCTAAGTCCCTTAATCTGCCCTCCTTCCAACAATTCTCTTCCCTTTTTATTATTCTCTTCCTCTCTTACTTCCCTGTTGGGTAAGGTAGATTTCTATATCCAACAGGATGCATATGTTATTCCCTCTTTGATACGATTTCAACGGAAATAAGGTTCAAGTATTGACTGCCACCACTCCCATCTTCTGTTCCATTGAAAAAAGCTCTTCCTTTTGCACTTCTTTTATTTGAGATATTTTTTTCTGTTCTTCTTCTCTCTTCCCTCATCTCCCAATGCATCTGTCTTTCTCACCCCTTAATTTTATTTTTTTACACCATCCCATCTTATTCAGCACCAACCCATACACTTTGTCTATGTGTGCTCCTTCTAATTACCCTAATAATAATAAATTTCTTGGGAGTTACAATTATTATCTTCCCACATAGTAATATAAACATCTTAACCTTGTTGATTCTCTTATGATACTTCTTTTACGTTTCCCTTTCTATGCTTCTCTTAAATCTTGTATTTAAAAGTCAAAGTTTTATTCAGCTCTAGTCTTTCATCAGGAGTGAATGGAAGTCCTCTATTTTATTAAATATCCATTTTCCCCTGAAGTTTTGCTGGATAGGTTATTTTTGTTATAATCTCAGCTCCTTTGCCTCCCAGAATATCATATTTCAAGCCCTCTGATCCTTTAACATGGAAGCTGCTAAATTTTGTGTGGTCTTGACTGTGGCTCCAAGATATTTGATTTTTTTCTCTCTGGCTGTTAGCAACATTTTCTCCTTGATCAGGGAGCTCTGGAATGTAGCTATAAAATTCCAGGGAGTTTTCACTTTGATATCTCTTTCAGGAGGTGATTAGTGGATTCTTTCAATTTCTATTTTACCCTGTGATTCTAACATATCAGAGCAGTTTTCATTGATAATTTCTTGAAAGATAATGTCTAGGCTCCTTTTTTGCTCATGGCTTTCAGGTAGTACAATAATTTTAAATGATCTTTCCTTGATCTATTTTCCAAATCAGTCTCCCCCCCCCCCCCCCCAAGGAGATATTTCACATTTTCTTCTATTTTTAAATTATTTTTATTGGATTTTTTTAATGTTTCATGGAGTCATTAGCTTGCCCAATTCTAATTTTTAAGGAATTATTTTCTTCAGTGACCTTTCATACCTCTTTTTTTTGTCCATTTGGCTAATTCTACTTCTTTTCTTCAGTGAGCTTTTGTACTTTTTGCCCATGTAGCCAATTCTGCTTTCTAAGGTATTCTCTTCAGCTTTTGTGCCCCTTTTACCATTTGGCCAACTCTGTTTTTATTTTCTTCTTTTATTTTCTTCTGTGTTTATTTTTGTGCCACTTTTACCAAGCTGTTTATTCTCTTTTCATAACTTTCTTGCATCACCCTCATTTCTATTTCCAAATTTCTTCTACCTCACTTATTTGATCTTTAAAAATCTCTTTGAGCTCTTTCAGAATTTTTTTTTGTTGGGCTTGTATCCAATTCACATTTCACTTTGAGGTTTTGATTTTAGTTGTTTTGACATTGTTGGCTTCTTCTAGGTTTGTATCTTGATTTTCCCTGTCACCACAGAAACTTGTTACGATCTTTTTTTTGTTTATTTCTTTTTGTTTTTGCTCATTTTTCAACCTATTTATTTTTAACTGTGTTAAATTTGGGGACTGCTCCCAGGATGGAGGGGGGCTCTGTCCTAAGCTTCAGACCTTTTTTCTTTTAAAATTAATTAATTTATTTTTAGTTTTCAACATTTATTTCCATAAGCTTTTGAGTTGCAAATTTTCTCTGCTTCCCTCCTCCCCCCAAGACAGCATGCTATCTGATATAAGACTCTACATATACATTCATATTAAACATATTTTCACATTAGTCATGTTGTAAAGAAGAATTACCAATGTGAGGAACCATTAGAAAGAAGAAAGAGAGAGAGGGAGAGAGAGGGGGGGGGGAGGGAGGGAGGGAGAGAGAGCAAATAGTATGCTTCAATATGCATTCAGACTCCATTATTCTTTCTCTGGATGTGGATAGCATTTTCCATCATGAGTCTTTTGGAGTTGTCTTAGATCCTTGCATTGCTGAGAAGAGCTAAGTCTATCAAAATTAATCATCACACAATGTGGCTATCACTGTATACAATGTTCTTCTGGTTCTGCTCACTTCACTAATCATCAGTTCACATAAGTCTTTACAGGTTTTTCCTTCAGACTTTTCTTGCTGCTCTTTTCAGAGCTAGCTTTGGGGATCTGTAGGTTTTTGGTTCTTCGAAGGTGGTATAATCTAAGGAGAGGTGTGGTCACTGCTCTCATGCTCTGTGCTTTGGTCTTTGCCCAGGAAATGACCTTGTTCCCCTGTAGCCACCATCACTAACACTCAACCTGACCCTGGGATTGTGACCAGGTCCCCCACTCTCCTGCAGCCACAATTGCTAGTCTCACCCTTTGTCTTTGAATTGAGACCATGACCTCTATTCTCCCATGAACAACCACAAGCACTCCTCTCTTCTCTGGAAATGCTTCCAATACCCTTGCTCCCCTGAGGCCATAAATTCTATCCTTCTTTTTAGCACTGGAAAAGTGACACAGAACTGTATACAAGTAATGGAACAGAGTCCCAAACCCAACAAAGGAAATATTTCCCTGCAATTTCCTTTTGACTAATTGTCTAACCCCTTCCCCTTAAACCATCTGTGGACTGAGAGCTCCTAAAGCTCTTGCTGCTTCCAATGAAGCTGCCTGCAAGACCCATTGCTAACACTGGACTCTTTCTATACTCCATTCCATGCCCAACAACCACTCTATTGAGACAAACCTTTCTTGTCCACCTCCTAAGTTGTCTTAAGAGGATAGAAATTGTTTCACATGACTTCTTGGCTCTGCCATTCCATAGTTTCTTTTCAGGTGATATTTTAGAGTTGTTTGGAGGGGAAAGTAGGAGAGCACAGCTGAGTTCTTCTTTACTCCACCATTTAGGCTCCACTTCTCTCTTGTTCCTTCCTTATTTGTCTGGGAAGTGAAGATGACATAACTTTTAGCAGTTTAGGAAACTTTTTTTTCCTCTAAGCATTTTCACATCTTTGACTATATTGTGGGGCAGCTAGGTGGTTCAGTGGATAGAGTGCTGGACTCAGAGCTAGGAAGTAGAAGACCTGAGTTCAAATTTAGACTCAAATACTTATTAACTGTGTGACCCTAGACAAATCACTTAGCCATGGTCTTCCTTAGTCTTGTCATTTGTAAAATGGGTATAATAAAAACACCTACATTTCAGGGTTGTTGTAAGGTTCCAATAAGATAGTTCATAAAGAACTTTTGCCAACCTTAAATATTACATAAATGCTAGATATTATTATGTATATTTCTAAGTAAGTAAGCAGCTGTTGAGTACCTTCTGAATGAGTAGAACTATACAGTAGAGATTCTGAAGGTAATAGAAAGGAAATCCTGCTCCTATGTAGCTTAGAAAGTAAGACATACATACCTACATGAAATATCTAAAAGAGAATTCTAAGACAAGTGTGACATTCTGCATAAATCAAATCAATGATAATTTTGGGGTAGGATTCCATTGAATTCAGAACAAGAAACATTTATTAATAGAAATAGTAATAATAACACCTAACATTTATATGATACTTAAGGTTGGCAAAGTGCTTTACATCATATCATTTGAGCCTCAAAACTGCCCTATAAATTAGGTACTGTCTAATTACTCTCATTTTACAGGTAAAGAAATGAATCTGAGAGAGATAAAATGATTTGCCCACATTAGATATTAAGTGTATGAGGCAGATCTGAACTCAGATATTCACAATTCAAGGCCCAGAACACTATGCCACTTTGCTGTATTTATCATGACAGAAATTCCATGTTTCTCTCTAATGCTCACTTGGTGACTTCATTAGCTCCCAATGGTTTAATTATAATCTCCAGGTGGCTGATTTGCAGATATGTATGTATGTTAAAACCTAAAGACATATTTGTATATAAATATGGTCACATTTATGTATACCTAAATAATCTATATGTATCTACATATTTAGATTCATCATCTATCTATCCATCCAACTGTCTGTCTGTCTATCTATCTATCTATCTAAGAGTGCACTAGATCCAGCTCAAATTTGCTCTCAAGAGGTGATTGATAAATCTTTACTGAAACCTGGAAAACATTCAAATGCTACAAATCAGGGCTTAATTTATTTTTTGTTGATTCTCTGGATTCAACACTATGCTGGAGGAAGTGTCAATTGTGCTTAGAAGTATGTTGTGAGCTGGTTATTAAATATTAACCAGCATTTCTCTGCATATATTCATAGATATCAATATTAAATATCTTGTCTTAATCTATCTCTCGCATTCCTATCCCACATGACCATCTGTTTATTGAATGTTTTTGCATATCTCATAGCTGCCAGAAAAAGAAAATAAAATCCCTGCCCTCAAGAAGTTCACATTCTTCTAGAAATATTTCAAGAAGTAGACAAGTATGTAAGTACAGAGCCCACATAGAGTAAAACAACCTATTTTCAAGAGGAAGAACAGAATAATAATTGATGAGAGTAGGAGATGCATTATATGGCAGATAGCATGAGAACTGTTCTTTGAAGAAGAAATTATTCAAGCTAGCATCTAGTAGGGAGGTTATTCCAGACATGGTGGAGAGAGGGGCACTAGTAGGGGTGTGATGGAAAGAGTGCTGGATTTGGAGTTTGAGGACTTGGGCTTGCAGATGATCTTGGTAGCAAATTCTTTGACTTACCACCAACGTAACCTCTGAAAAGTCATCTAAGGTCTCTGTGTATCAGTCTTCTCATCTGTAAAATAAGGGAATTGGGTTTGATGACTAATCAGGTATATTGTCACTTATAAGTATTTGCTTCTATAGTGTAATAAAGGGAAATAAGATAAATACTCATGGCATATGTTATGGAAAGCTTTTATAATTTGTCTAGGACAGGGATTCTTAACCTTTTCTTGTATCTAATCGACCCTTTTTGGCAGTCTGGGAAAATGTGGACTCCTGGGAATTTTTTTTTTTAATAATTGAAAGAAATACTACATTTTAGTTAAAGGTTAGTGAGAATAAAAATGTATTTTTGTCCTCATCAAGGTTCATAGGACCCCTGAAATCTAGGTTTCTTGGACTCTGGTTTAAAAATCTCTGTTTATGGAATAATTTTGGAATGAATGTTTATGGAGGAACTCACTAAGTTTGTATAAAACAATAGGGATATGTTTACATAGGACATATATATATACATACATATGTATAAGGTATATATAATATATATGTATGTACTGTGTGTATATATGTATAGTGATATACGTTTGAACTTAAAAGAAAGATTGGGATTTGAATTGACTGCAAGAAAAGGGAGAAGACATTCATTGTGTGAGGGAAACTACATGGGTGAAATCACAGAGGTAGGAATGTCAAGAGGAGGAGATCAAGAGGTAGCATAGTTGAAGTACCTAGAAGTACAATATCTCATCTACTGTAATTTTATTCATGATCGATAACTCCAATAGTATAAAATAGTATATGGCCTAAAGAGGGTTAACCACCAAAGATTCTTACAACCAAAATTTAAGGAAAGTGAAATTAACCATTATGGCAGGAAAAAATATCTTCTGTAAATGAAAATGATATTAAGGTGACCAAGGATGCTGATAAATGCTCCTTGCTAAATATAGACTGACAATAGAATTGCACCTGAGGAATAACTGTAGTGACGTAAGGTTAAAAAGAAATATTCCTCTATGTTTGCTTCTCCCCTCCATAACTTCGCCCATGGTCCTTGAATGGAAGGAAGATTTCAGGCCAGAGGTTTAGAGGGATGAAAGGAAAAAAAGGGAGGGGGGATTAGGTGCTATGGATAAAAAGTAAGTAAAGCTGAACAGTGCTGAAATGGGTTGTCTAAACAACTGTTAGAGGGCTAAGAAGCTGTTTTTATTAGCCAGATGCTTCCAAGCCTGAACAAGCACGGAAGACTCTACCCAACGTGGGGCAGTACTGAGTTCTGACAGGTCTGATTTATGAAACAGATGATTTGTTATTTATTGATCAGAGGGTGATTATACTGGCTGAGTTAAGAAGAGGCTGGATAAAAGGCAATCACGAAGCTCACTTGGGTATGAGCAAAAGTGGTGTCTACTGGCTTGCCACGTCAACTGACTTTGAAGTCAGAGCATCCAGATGTTCAACATGTGAAAACTACAGAAACAAACAAAAAAAAAATCAAAAAGAGCCTCCCTTGCCGCAAAAGCCAGTAAAGCATTTGAAATATTTTCTAAGGAAAGAAGAGATATGCCTGCATTGTATATTCCCAAGCATATTCTCAAAGAAAAAAATAAAATAAAATAAAAGCACAATTGAAGCTATCAGGTCGATTTCTTGATGCAAATATAACTTCAGTCACAAAGATTCAGGAAGGTACCCATTCAAATATAGTACTACCTCCTTGTTCAAACAGAGGGCAAATATGTTTTCAACTTCCCAAGCACCAAATGTCTTTTAGAAGTGTTTCCTTCTCAGTGGCATAAAACAAATCAAGTATTATTTTCTTTTCAAGAAACATTTCATTTATATTATATTCTTCCTATTATATGAATGAGATTGATCATACATACATGCATTTTATTTTGCTGTCTTATGGATTTCAATCATGCCATGCTTACTTACTATGGGTATAGCCCAAGGTTCTATCTTGGGCCCTCTTTTTTCTTTCTTTATATTCAGTCCCCTGGTTATCTCCTGAGTTCCCATAGATTTAATTATCATATATCTGCAGATGACTCCTAGATCTACATAGCTAACTTGATTTTCTCTCTTGAACTCTAGGCCCACATTATCAACTACCTAATAAGCATTTCAAACTGGATTCCCTGTGCATATTGCAAAGCTGACATGTCAAAAAAAATCATAGTTTTCCACTTTTCTAAACTTCTTCATTTTTCTCAAGGGCACTCCCATTTACCAGTCTCTTGAAGTCAAACTTCTGGAATTACTTTTGACTCCTTATTCCCACATATCTAATCAATTATCAAATCTTCTCATGTCTATCTTCAAATCATTTATCCCATCTGTCCCTTTCCTCTGTTATAGCTACTACCTTAATTCTGGCTGTCATCAATTACTGCTTGGTCTGTGAATAAATGAATGACTGAATAAATAAAGAAAGCATTTGTTAAGCGTTTACTGTGTTTGAAGGTCTATAAATGACTTTGTCATTTCAGTTTCTTGGGAGGATGAACCTATATCACAGGAGCCCTCCCATTTCACTTTTCTCCATTGCAGATTTGGGAACTTTAAATATCATTTTACCTTCTACATGTCAGGCACTGTGCTAAGCACTGCAGATACAAAAAAAAAGGCAAAAGACAGTCCTTGCCCTCATGGAGCTTGAAATCTAAAGGGGGAGACAGCATGCAAACACATACATATGTGTATATATACACGTATACACACACACACACACACATATATATATATATACATGGATATGTGCGGATATATATGTAGATATCTGTGTGTGTGTGGAGAGAGAGAGAGAGAGAGAGAGAGAGAGAGAGAGAGAGACTATATTATTTACAGCATAAATAGGACATAAGACCCAAGAGATTGGCCCACAGTCATCCAGGCTCTCAGTGGTAGAGCTACCAATTTGAATGCAGGGTCTTAAACTTCAAATCTAGCTTTTGCTGCATCATATTATCATTCCAGATAAAAATTCTAAGGGTTTTGGGTTGACATTTAATGAGTAAATGCTGGAAGTATCTAAAGTTTTCCAAACTGGCTTGTTAGAATTAAGACCCTCCTCAACCCACTTCCCACCTACATTTCTAAGCTTATTTCCTAACGTTCCGCTTGGCATACTCTCCATTCCAGTTCACCTGGCCTGCTTGCCAGCTGTTGACCATAGAAGGCTTTCTGATGGTCTGTCTTCTACCTCCATGCCTTTGTACGAGCCGCTTCCCCCATGCCCAGAACGCACTACTTCTTCACCTGTGCCTTTCAAAATCTTTAGCTTCTTAAAGTATAGCTGAGGAGCTATCTCCTCCATGCATTCTTCTCTGATCTCTCCCCCACATTATCTCTTTCTTTCTCTTGTATTTACTCGGCATGAGTTTGTACTTAATTTGAATTTATCTGCATACACGTTGTGGTCCATCCTACCCTCTGCCCCCCACATTTTGTAGTAGAATAGAAGATCCAGTAGGGCAGAAACCATTTTCTTTTTTTTTTTTAATCTTATTCCTAGTAGGACTATGTTTGTCATTCAGTAGGAGTTTAATAAGGGTTTGCTAGAGTGAAGTACGTTAGATTTCACTGAGCTTCCCATTGCATCTATCCTGTCATACAGAGAGCTCTAAACTTTTCAGGAGCCAGTGGTAACTAGAGATATTTTACCTCCTGAGAATATGTGGACCTTTTTGTATGGCATTGCCTAAGCAGTCTCTTTTAAGAAGGGGGAAAATAACTCATTGAGTCAAGTTATATCTTAAATTTCTCCTTTTGCAGCAGTACTTCTGGGAATTACCTCATTCAGGATGGAGCAGCAAGTATATTTCAAAGTAATTTAACTTCTCCTAACTGGTTTGGACTTGTGTTTAAAACACTTTTTCTTTTGCTTCTCACAGTTGTCGGAGAAATAGATGGTATTAAGTTATCACCCTTGGCCTTTCAGTCTAACAAATACTAGTTAAACAAACACATAACAAAGGATGTAGTCATTATCGCTGTGTAACAGCGCCAAGCTATAAAGTTGGGAGTGAGGATTTTATTCAGTAATAATGGGCTGCCACATTTACCACACTGCCACAGTGAGATCATGTTTTTGAGAGCACGAACCAGAGTAACTTCAAGAGCCTGCCAGATAATTTGCTTGGGGATTTGATCAGCTTTTTTAGACTATGGGGATGTTTAGGTAGTTAGTGGTAGAACTTGGATTCAAGTCAATTTCTGTTGCAGAGAAAATAAGCCAAGTCAACATTTTTCATATGTTTCATTTGCTATAAGCAACTGGTCTTTAGAATGACATTCATAAATTAGAAAATGTTCAGAGCAGCTAGAATGGGGAAAAGCCTTGAGTCCTTGTCATTTGAGGATTGGTAGAATGAATTAGGAATGCTCAGCCTGGAAAAGTAAAGACTCTAGAGAGACAAGGTAGCTATCTCCAAGTATTTGAAGGTTTATTATATTTAAGAGGGATTTTACTTTTTCTTCTTGTATCCAGAAAACAGAGCCAGAAACAATGATTAAAAGTTCCAAAAAAGAAAATTTAGTCCTGAAGAAAAAGTGTGTGGGTGGGGACACCTGCCTAACAATTTAGAATGATTTAAAACTGGAAAGTTCTGCCTGGGAAAGTAGTGGGCACCTTCTCATTGAAGTTCTTCAAGTAGAGGCTGAAAGACCACTTATTAGACATGTGATAGGGGAGACTAACTAGTGATGGATTTGATTAAATAGCTGCTGTGGATACTTCCAAATTTAATATTCTCTGATTCTGAGAACTGAAGACACGAAACGCAAGTGGGAGTATCTTCTCTCATCACTGTGTTAATGGAACAAGTGGTAACTCTTCCAGAGGTCATTGGAATTTGGCAATTGCCCATTAAGAGAATATGCATCTTTGCAGTCCAGACCCCATGACTTCATTCTGTTTTGATTTTTGTCTCAATAACTCTCATCCACTTAGGTTGCCAAACAAGATTTTTTGTGTATTTATAGGGGTATAGATTTAGAATTTGAGGGAGTCCCAGGTTACCTTGGTCAACCTCTTCATTTTATATAGGAGGAACCTGAGACCCTAAGAGGTTAAGAGAATGGATCATCATCATCATCATCCAGTTAGTAGCTGATCCAAGATTCAAATCCAGGAAATCTGGTTCAAGATCTAGCATTCTTTCTCCTGTAGCTTAATATTGAGATTATTGTATTATTCTTCTCATTTTTCTCCAAGCTGCTCTCTGGATTGCCTATGCCATGTCTTAGAAACCTCTTCATCCTCAAGCTCACTCCAGCTCTGGAATTCAAACAGTCGAAATATCCTCTGCCTCTCTGGCCTCTCCCTCTGATTGGATGACTTCTTCCTAGAATCTTCGCTTAAGGAAGGTGCCCCACCAGCCATGTCTCATTCCTCCGTCTCCAGCAACACTCTGGACTTTATATACTGTGCCTCTGTGTGAATACCTTCCACTCTCCACTTATTTTTATGTATTGACTTCCCTTATTAAAATGTAAGCTTCTAGAGGAAAGGGACTAGATTTCTTTTGATCTGTATTTTTTTCTAGTGCCTTCACAGTACATTGCACATAATCAACACTAAATAAATGTTTGTTAACTGACTTTTGCTTAATGTAGACAGAATTTGGTGGCGCAGTGAATAGAGTACTAAACCTGGAGTCAGGAAGACCTGAGTTCACATCTGGCCTCTATTATGTGACCCTGGACAAGTCATTTAACCCTATTTGCTTCAGTTTTCTCATTTGTAAAATGATCTGGAGAAAGAAATGGCAAAGCACTCCTCTATGTCTGTGAGGAAAACTTTAAACAAGGTCCTGAGGAGTGAATCAGATGTGACTGAAATGACTGAACAACAACAAAAGAGAATCTGACAGGCTGTTTACTCCGGTATTTTGATTTTTTTAAAACAAAAATGGAATTCTAATAGAAATAGAAAGTCAATTGACCAACAAACGAAATAGAAAAAAGAAACATTGATTTTTTTTAAATTGTCTATTATTTAGTGAAAATTAAATGCAGAATAACTACAAAATTGATATGGTTTTGTCTACACAATTCTAATAAAACTGACCATAAAAGACGTTTAGTTTAGAAAAAAAAATACAAATTGCTTGCAGAAAAAAATAATTAAAATTAAACTCAATAAACTTTTGTTAAGTAACTACTACATGCTCAGTGCCATCCTAGGCACTATGAAATAAAACATAGTCCCTACTTTCTACCTAATAATGATATTTTTTGAATTGGTTAAGTCAACGTTTTTAATTCATTTAGACAATGAGTCAATTCAATTTCACTTTTCAATTCATTTTTCATTCATCAGTAAATATGTAGGGCATATTACGTAAAAAACATTAATCTTAGAGGGACGTAAAAGATGCAAAGATTAACGAGACTCAATTCTTATCCTCAAAACATTATTATGTTGTTAGACATGATAAGGCATAATGATAATACTACCACTAAAGTGATGTTAATTATAGCTCACAGGTTTATAGCACTTTAAAGGTTGCAAAATTCTCTCTATTATCATATTTGAGGTTTACTACAGTCCTGTGAAGTAGGTGCTATCATGAAGAAACTAAAGTTGAGATACAGTAAGCAGTTTACCAGGTATCAGTCAGTTGTGATTCACACCCAGGTCCTCCTGATTCAAAGTCCAGCAATTTATTCACTAACTCCACCAAAAGTCTTGTATATGTAATAACTAAAATGAGCTAGAAATTTCAATATACAGTTGTAAATTAAACTTACAGCCCTGACATATTATGGGATGTGACCAATTAATGGGCTGTTGTTACAGTGCTACTAATATGCAGAAGAAATAGAAAAGATAAAAGAGCAATATAGTGGGAGTATATATGTGTATAAATACATACATATACATATACATATACATGTGTGAAAATTTACAAACCAGATGAGGGTAATGTTGATGGAGAAGAAATGCATTAAGATCAAGTAATGGAGAAGTAGAAGATTTGTTGTGATAGGAATATAAAATGGGCAGCCTATCCAGAAGGAACAAATGTATAATGAGTTGGAAACGTATTACAAACCTGGCAAAAGGTTATGATATTGGAGTAATGAGGGATTTCAACTATTCATGTCTGATGGGTTTTTTTTTCTTTCATTAAAGTAGATTAGCTGATTGATTCTTGATTTGCTTTAATTTCATTATTTAAGATACAGTAGAAACAATTACAAAGAATATTGTTCTGGATATACTTCTGACTAATAAGGAACAACTACTTTCTTTGATAGACATTATGAGAGCCTTAGCAAAAAAGGGACATATCATTGGCTTAAGTTTTAGAATAGATAAAGATAAACATTTCTGTTTAACCCCCCCTACCACCCAGGTTTTAGAGTAGATAAGGAACACTTCCATTTATACCTTAGATTTGAAGGGTTGCAGATGTAAAGAGGTCCAGGAAAAAAAAAGAAAAAAAAAACAAGATCTCATAATTTAAAATATTATGGAGGAGGTTCGATCAATCAACAAAATATTAATTAAATGCCTACTATGTACCACATACTGTGCTTCACTTTGAGGCTACAAAAACAAAAATGAAGTAGTCACTTCCTTTATGGAGCTCATATTATTTTAGTGGAAATATAACAAACACATAAAAGGAAATAAATAAGGTTATGTGTATATGTGGGAGTATATACATATACACAGATATATGTTTTTACATACATATATATGTATATATGTGTGTATACATACTAACACATGTATACATATATTTGTAATGGAAGACATTTCTCTCCCTAACTTAATTAATTTAATCACAACATTTCCAGTATATAATCAGTTTAAAGAAGAAAGTTTCCCTCCCCACCTCTGATGATGTAGTTATACAGATCCCATAATTTATTCACAGAATATATATACTTGGTGTGTTAAGAAATTTTCCTATAATCCCATAACAATATGTGAATTTTAAGGGGTTATAGGGTCTTGATCACTGGATAAAGGCATGTAATACCATACAGGAATCATCTTGTGATTGGTTGAGAGAATAAATAAGAGAAATAATTTATTCAGTGGTTGGAGACTCCTGTTTCAAAAGCAGTTTACAAAGGTAGACTGTTTCACCTATGCCAGAGGGCATCAAGGGGCTTGCCCTTCCCGGTCCTTCTACCCACATACCATCAAACACATCACAAGAGCTGCAGAACAAATAGTGAACAATGCTTCCGAGTCAATGCTAAAACACGCACCCAAGGATAGACACAGATACAGAGATACGGCCAACTGAGCAAGAAAGTAGCTTCAAGCACCCCTTTGTACTAGAGAAGAGAGCTGGTGATGGACTTAAGAAAGGAGTAGACCCTGAGAAACTATTTGTGAGTTAGTCTTTGCCACACGTGTACCATATATGTGTACCTCATTAGCTTTGTACTCTAATTTGAATACATTCTTCCTCTGGACACTGTGTACTTTGTGAGAACATATGTCCTAGGCTTTTGATATGTAAGGCTTTGTACAAATTATTTTTAAAATTTTAATCATTTATATTTTATTTTTATTTATTTATTTATTTTTTTACAAATTATCATTTTATTTATTTATTTTAAAGAACTTTGCTCAAAATCTAATTAAGTCCAGTGGAGGATTGTCAGTGGGAAATTTATTTGGTGGGGTTCCTGAGCCACAGTTTTAGTATTAGCCACCCACAGGATTTCCCCTAGAGATCACATAGAAGCAACCTTTTGGGAAATTAATCCATACACCTAAAAAGGAAAATTGAAAGTGTCTTAAAGGTGTTTTACATATTAAAATAATATCTATCATGAATATATTGCTTTATGGTTTATAAAAATTTTTACCTACATTATCTCTTTTGGTACTCATAACAATCATGTGAGATACATGCTATGATTATTCTGATTTCACAGATGAGGAAACTGGCCCTAATAAATGTTAAGAAACTTGCACAAGATCACTCAGCTAGCAAATGCCTGAAGTAAGATTTGACCTCAGGTTTTCCTGTGTCAGTGTACAACAGTCTTACATACCACCTAGTTCCTTCACATTCAAAGTAAATTAAAAATGTAAATATATATTTTTCTCCAAGGACCACCACTATTCAGAATCAAGTAAGGCCTTATGGACGAGATGGCACTTGAACCAGTAAGTCAGCAGTCAACTACATTTATTAAATGCCTATTATGTGCCAAGTGCTTTGCTGAACTCTGAGCTGAGCTTTGAAGAAAGATAAGAATTGTAAGGGGAAGAGGTGAGTAGTTGGCAGCCCAAACAAGGGCACAAGACATGGCAGTGACGTGACCCACATGAAAGGAATGGTCCTGTTTGACTGGTGTATATATTGCATGAAGGGGGGTAATGTGTAATAAACCTGGAAAGATAAGTGGGAGGCATATTGTGAAGGGCTTTGATTGCCAAAAAGAAGGGTTTCTACATTATTCTGGAGTCAATGATATCCTCTAAAGAATGAAATTTAGATGACATCGACTCCAGCAATTTTAATGAGAAAAACAATATGGAGCTGTCTAAAGGGAAAGACAACTCAACTGCCAACATAGATTTTTAAATAACATAAACTGAAAAATGGGAGTGAGGGCAAGTCCTGAAAGAATAATGTCAGAAACAATAAAACTGAAAATGAATAGAGCCTGGTGAAGAATGTTAAAGATTACAATGGGCTTTTTAAGCTCTGTTGGCAACAAGAGGAAAATCAAAGAAGTGATATGACCACTGCTTGAGAAATATAGATAAGATAATAACTGGCAGAAAGCAGAATTGCTCCATTTTGTTCTACTCATTTTTTCTTCCTCTTTGTTTGGTTTATATCAAGGAAACCAATGTTAAGAATAGCAAGAAAGAGGAAACATATTTCCTAAGGAATTAAAACTGAAGTGAGTAGATGGTAACACATTGTTCAAAACAGATTCTTAGCTCTTCTATGTCATGGACCCCTATGGCAGCATTTTAGTGAAGCCTATGAATCCCTTTTCAGAACAATATTTTTAAATTAAATTTTAACTTAAAATTTAACTTAATTTTTAATTAAAATTTGCAAATAAGATACATAGAACTATAAAGGAAACCAGAGGTCTGTGAAAACAATAGGCATATTTTCTTTCCCATTCAGGTTCATGGACTCACCAAAAGCCATCTATGGATTCCAGGCTCAGAACCCCTCATCTAAAAGCCCTTGGTGAAGTCAGAACTTCAGGTTTGGCTAAACGATTCCCCAGGTCCTGAAAGAACTGATAATATGATAGGTGCATTATTAGGAATCATCTTTGAAAAAAATGGGAGACATACCACATGACCAGGCTTGGAAATGTCAACCTGCAAATAGGGTAGATTCCTTAAGTGCTGGACTGATGACTCTAATTTCCAGAAAAATTCTAAAAATTTGAAGGCATACATTGTGAGCATATATAAAGGGAAGAAATTATCACTAAGAGCTAAAATTGGTTTAATAAGAACATGCCAGACTAATTATATCTCACCTCATTCCTATTTTTTAAACATGGTTATTAGAATGGTAGATAAGAGGAATCTTATTGACAGCGATGTGCTAGTAAATGTTTAACAACTGTCTCTTTTTTTGGGGGATAAGTGTACTAAGGATGAATCTTTAAGTCTAATCTGTATTATTAACGTATACTCCCTCACTTTCTTAAGTATAGACAATAAACAAAAGAAAAAAAAAGCAAGCCCTATTTTTTGGTATTTGTTTATTTCTGAGTTGTGAAAGTTCAAACTGAAAAGTTAACAATAGCCTTTTAAGACCTAATTCAAGTATACCCTAAATCAAATACACCTTGATTTCAACAAGGCATTTGACAGTGTCTCATATATTATCTTTATAGATAACATGGAAAGATGTGGGCAAAGTTATAGAATGATTAAAATTTTTAGTTGTTTTATTAATTGATTCATGCTAACCTGGAGAAAGGTCTCAAATAAGGCACTCCAAGAATTTTTCTTGGCTCTGTATTAGTAAATATTTTTAGTAGTGACTTGAATCAAAGCATAAAAGACATGTTTGTCAAATCTGCAAAAAGACACAAGTCTAGGAGGGATAATTACCATATTGGATGATAAAAGTGAAGATTTTTTTTAAGACCATGATAGGCTAGACTTTGGGGCCAAATATAATAAAGTGAAAATCAGTGAGGATATAGCTAAAATATTTTGAATGGATTCAAAATAATCAACAATAAAAGGAATGGGAAGTGTAGCTAAACAACAAGTAATTTAGAAAAATAAAAAAGACCTAGGGATTTTAGTTGCTCATAACAGTAAGATTTTGTAATAATTACAGTGTGTGGTAGAACATGGTACAAAAATCACAGAATCTCAGAATTTGTGAGGACCTCAGAGGGCATCATGGCCAACATTTTGTGAAATAAGAATCCTTTCCACAGTATTCTTAATAAAATAATCATTGCCAGAAGACTATCAGGGAGGAGAAATAAGGCAGCCCCAAAGATGTACACATAAAATGATACGAGAGGTTATTGGTGAAGGTAGAAATTCTGGCTTGGTATAGAGATAGGGGAGATCTGGATGCATTTTCTGGAGAAGAAAGTATTTATTAGGCCTTAAACATTTTTAGAAATTTATTAGGTGAAAATAGTTGGGGAGGACATCTCTTTTGTTAACAAGGACAACATGAACAAAATGGTGAAAGACTTGGTATATTGGAGAGGGACACAATGGGAAATAAAGAAGTAGTTCAGTTGGTTGAACTGAATTGTTGAAAAGTTAGATTCCTGAAGGGCAGTATTACAAAGTTAGCCTTGAAAGGTAGGCTAAAACGAATTGTGGAGGGTCATTGAATGCTACAATGAATTTGGAGTTTATCCCATGTGAAACACTGAAACATTGATCTCTGTCTCTGTCTCTCTGTCTCTCTCTCTCTCACTCACTGAATACATGACTTATCAGAGCAGTGGCTTTTTTAAAATCATCTGTCAAGTGGGTGTAGGATAGATTGTAGTGAAGAAAGGTGAGAGGTACAGAAGAGAGGATAATATGCTCATCATTCCTATATGAAGCATGTAGCCCTAGGATGGTTAGTGTCACTAAGAATGGAAAGTGGGCAGGTTGGGGGAAGGGAGAGGAACAAACATCTAAAGAGTGCCTACTATGTGCTAGGCATTGTGCAGATATCATCTCATTTGATCCTCACTATCCTGGAAAGTTGGTACTACAGATCTTCATTTTACAGTGGACAAAACTGAGGCAGACAGAGGTTAAGTGACATGCCCAGGGTCACACATCTAGAAAGTATATAACACTGGATCTGAATTCATGTCTTTCTGACTCCAGACTTAGTAGTCTATTCATTGAACCACCAAGCTGCCTAGGCAATGAATGTGACAAACAGTGAGGAAATGGAATAGACAGGAATTATTAGATTAGGGGAGTGAGAGAGAGTAGTCAAAAATGAGTGTGGGTGAACACTGGAAGATTGATGGAGTCATTAGCAGAAACAGGGACATCATTTTGGAGACGCTTTGGCAAGGCTTAGTCTGGAAGTGGAGGGAGGAGATGATGAGTTTAGATGATATTACCAAGGGAGAGTTTGGTTTTGAATATATCAAATTTGAGTTGCTGAAAGAGCATTCTGACCAAGATGTCCAGCAGATTGATGGAAAAGTGGGAGGATGATTGGAAGGCAATTGGGAATGGTGAAATAGATTTGGAAATTAACTACATGAAAGTGATCATTGAAGCCATGAGAGCAAGTGAGATTGCCAAGGGAGAGAATATAGGGAAAAGAAAATTGAGGATATTACATTAGGCAAGACCCACATTTGAGAGGGTGGAAGGAGGAAGATAGCCAGGAAGTATTAAAGGAAGTCACAGTTTAACGCACTAAGAGAGCTAGGATAATGCATTGTCAAAGAGCAATTTTCAAGAAGCAAGAAGGATCATTTACAATAAATGCTGTAGAAAAATACCATATAGGATTAGATTAGAAAGAAAACCACTGGATTTGGTAATTAGGAGTTTATTGGCCTGCTTAGAGAGAACAAGTTTAGTAGCATAGTGGGAAAAGAAACAAATTAAAAGAGTTAAGGAATGAGGAGTGAGAAAATGAAGATAAGGAAGCTAGGTGGAGCAGTGGATAGAGCTCCAGCCTTGGAGTCAGGGGGACCTGAGTTCAAATCCAGCTTCAGTCACTTGACACTTACTGGCTGAGTGACTTTGGGCAAGTCACTTAACCTTGATTGCCTCACCAAAAAAAGGAAAAAAAAAAGAAAATGAAGGCAATGAGAAGTTAATGACTAGAAGTGGTAGCAGCATTAAAGAGAAATATTATGAAGTTAATGGAGGCTGTGTGTAGCAGGTAGAGTGAGAGAGTGAGGAAGAATAGAGAGTGAGGGAGTAAAGATTCAGGACTGGTAGGGGATAATTTGAAAGAGTAAAATCTTAAAGGAAGTAAGAGAGGAAGTAAGAAAGGATTCAATCAAAGGCATAGGTGGTGACTAGCTTAGCCTTGGAAAGGAGAAAGGAAATTTCCTGAGTCAGAAAAAGAGAGAAAAGTTGATAATTGAAGATATAGAAAACTTGTTAGGTATTGATGAAAGCATCTGAGGAAAGAAATTCTTAATTATCTCAGGAAAGTAGAAAGTGATGTCTCCTATGAACATGGATAGAAACATGTTGGAACAGTTTAGAGAGGGAATGTGATAGGGAGTCACAAAAATGGCCTAGATGAGTTAATTGGACATTCATTCATAGTGGACACAAACAACACACTTTCCGAATCTTGTGAAGCAAAACTCAATAGCTAGAGAAAAGGAGTCAAAGAAAGAGATGGCAGTATTTGCATCTTCTTCCTCTTCTCACCTTCCAAAAGAAATCCGGGAAATGGTAAGGCAAATATGATTGAAGGTTAAAGTGACAAAGAATTCAAGAGCATGGGCAAGAACTAGCCCTAGAATGCTTAACAACAGTGGCCAGGCTATATAGGAACACCAGAAAGGAAATGGTGGACTAGGAGAATAAAGGAAGAGTGAAGAATAATGGTTACCATGTTATGAAAGGAAGTTTCATCAGGAGCAAAAAAAAAAAGGCATAGAAAAATAAGAATAAGACACTGACAATCTAAGAAACATTTCAAAATTCAGGCTCTTAGAGATGGACCATATGGAAATGAAGAAGACTATAGAATTTCAGAGTCAAAAGGAACGTTTTTAAGGGCAGTATCCTCAGTGTAGCCTCAATACCTATTACAGTGACTTGCCATAGTGTCAACTTGAAGGTTTGTTGAATTGAATAGGCGTAGTCCTTTAGCTTTCCATCTGCTATCCCTCCCATTGGCCACTTGAAGTGCCCTCTGTTTTTCACAAGGTCACATTTGCCTGAACAAATTCTCTCTTCTTAGGAAAAGATCATCGTTTCAAATATGCTCTGGTTTATGTACATTCACAAGGCAATTCTCCAACCTTTTGTCCCACTTTGATCCTCACATCTTAGGAGACTGTAAGATTTCAAGACTCACAAACATATAATATCACCATGATAATTCTTGTGTGAAAAAGATGATTTTTCATGAGCTACTGAGCAGGTGAGCATCATCCCAAATGAAATGTATCACATTTTATATCCCAATTTAATTCTAAATCCGACTCATTTCCCAACTACAGTGCTTGTTTCAGATATACATACTGTTTGTTTTTATAACCTCAGAAGAATCACTTAACTACAGTTAAAGGCCTTTGCATTTCTTGGTAAGACCTAATAAGTAGAGAGCTAAGGAAATCTAGTTATATTCTTCATAAATAGTAGGTCTTTGTAATCAAATAATTCCTTCAAGTTCATTCTGATTAATGAAGAACTAGAAGGCCCAGATCCTAGGGATTAAAAGTCATAAAAAAAGAGAACAGAAATATATGTGTATACACATATATGTGTATATGTGTACATATATGTGTATGTGTAAGTATACATGTATCTGTCAATGAAAATGAAATCAATCCATCAATAAGCATTTATTAAACTCTTAATATATATCTGATATGGTGTTAGGCACTGCATATACAAAAATGAAATAGTCCCTGCCCTCAAGGGGCTTGCATTCTCCTGAGAATACAAACATATACATGTATAGATATATACAAAACAGATAGATGGTTTCTTGGAGAAGAAAGAAGAGGATTGGAAATTTCTAAAATACAAGAAATTTCTAAAGAGATTGCTGTAATTCTTCTTTCCCATAAAAAAGAGAAAAATGAAGCAAACTGTTTACATTCAAGAGCAGAGTATTACCAGATGAAAAACGAGAGTTGAGAATATCTGTGATTGTGATCAAAGGCAAAATTTGAGCACAGATTTTCATGAAGGAATACCACATTCTACTTCGAGTCAAAAATTTTCAATTCTTCAAGAACAAATTAGTAGATTCCAAAGGAATAAATAACATTTTAGAAAAATACCAAGAAAAGGTGTCAGGTAAAAACTCAGTCTTCACATCTTATGGGTAAAACTTTCAAACTCTTCATTTATTCTTGAATACAACTTTAAGTGAGAATCAAACAGGCCTAAAATACACATTGGATGTCAAATTAAAGCCAAACAATGTCATCATAAATTCCAAACATGGCCCAAGGAAGCATGTGGCTTACAAAGCACAATAAACCTTCACTGGAAAAATTCTATACATAAAGCAGATCACCAAATCTAAGGGAATAATCAAAACTACAGAGGCAGCTCTCTGACAGGCATCTCCCATTTTAATGAAACAAGTTTCAGTTGGAAAGTTAAAAGATGAAAAACAGAATAAAGTAATTCCATTCCATTTCCCACTGAAAATTTTCTAGATATTCCTAGAAATATGCTTGGCAATTATCCAATTAATGTGAACCCTGAGGACAATCAAACCAAGTAGACAAAGTAGAAAAAAAGTATAAACCATGAAACAAACAAACTAGCGACCTGCATTTTCTGCATTGGTTGGTTATACTGGTAAATTTAAACCATAAGCTGGTAAATTTCCCCTTCAAATTGTGATGTGTAGATTAATCTAAACATCAATTATGTTTGACCTCATAGCTATGCTCATTCTATTCACTGGCTGAGTTTCAGAAAATTGTATTCCACTTTTTCTGCAAGATGTCATTTTGTTTTTCTTAAGTTTATCTCTGGATATTTATAACCATTAGGAAAACCAATATATTCATTTTCTATTTATTTTAACTACAAGCTAATGGATGCCACTCACAAATTTCAGCCTATTACATATAAAGTATATTGCTTTCATTGCTCAAAAGAAATCTACAAAAAAGTCATTAAAATAATACTTGTATCTTGAAAACATTGCTATTTGTTAAATACTATTCCTTGATTGAATAACTTAAAATTTCATTCCTATAACCATAATTTCTCATGAGTTGAAATAGTTTAGTTTATGAATATATCCAAGGAAAAACTAACAAAATAATATCCTTATTGTCCATGTTGAATCTGATGAAATAAAAACCGTTTCTTCCATTGTTATCTGAAAAGAGTTCATTTAGCTCTCTTAAAACGGGTTAATATTTCACAGGTCTTTCTTTAGTGCTAACTTGAAGATTTCAATGGGATTATTCAACATTGCTTGCAAGTTTACTAAGACACAGTTGACTTTGGGTCACAGAAGCAGCATGCTGATTTATGAAACAAATTTCATGGAAGATTTATAATGTCATCTTTGTATTTAGATAAACATTTTATATCATCCAAAGGGGATGGGCAAGGCTGACAGGTCAATTGTCATTATCTAGAAAGCTAAATGCTGGAGATGCATTTGGCAGAAATCATTTGTACAGGCCTTGGCAAACCTGTTTCACCAGATGGAATCATATGCATGTAACTAATAGTCAATAGAGTCAAGTATATTGCTATGAAAGATGAAATGGATCTCAACAGATTAATTCATTCTATTCCTTTACAAGAGGTCCTTGTTGCATTTGTTTTTACAGGACCATCTCTTTTAACTTTTATTTACTCAAGAAAGTATTAGTCACAGAAGATACCACCTATCAGTTGTACAGATATTATCCCAATTAGTGAGGAAAAGACTGTAAACAAACTATTTGTACATTTTTGACTTTGACAGATTAATTGGATGACAGACATTTCCTCTAATTAAATTAGGAAGTATTAGACAATATCTACATATGCCGTAACATGGAAATCTGGAAAGAAGAGATGCCTAAAAATAAATAACTGGTTTAGATTATTGTACACTCTCATGCAGGACCAATAAAATTAAATAGATATTAAGCAATTTCCATCTGGATTTGATTACTATTGGCTGTCTGTCTATAATGTGGATTCTGATTATGCAAAATTCATAGAAGGCATCACCCTTTGTGATACTGATAATATGTAAGTTCTGTTGAAGTCTAGTCTTCTAATTAGAGGGAGCAGTGAAAAGATAGATATATGTGTGTGTGTACATATATGTATATATGTATGTATATGTGTATATACATACACACACATATATTTATATATATATATATTTCTATTCCTGACATTACCTGAATACAGGGTGATTAGACGGTGGGAGGGTAGGTTTATGGCTACCACTAATACAATGACAGTATTCACAAGGCCAAAGAGATGGGAAACGTGGAACCTCATTACTACTTACATCTATCCCAATCACATGTAGTTCCATCAACTGAGTAATAGAAGCAATAAGTTGGGTAAGGGAGTAGGAATGTCCAGTGTATAATGACCCCACATCGGTTCTTTCATTATTGATCTGACAAACATTTATTAGAAGCCTAACGTGTCCAAGTCCTTTTGGTAGTTGGGGGATTAGTTCTACTGACTTACAGTAGCAATAAGTGGAGTAAAGGAAAGGGAATGTCCAGTGTGGACTGGCAAAGTAGATTTTTCCTCCCCTAAGACACAACAAATTACCCTCAAGGACAGTGTTTGACTGACTAAGAACCCAATATGACTATGGGTTTTCTTTATACTACAAAACCTGGGCAAAATATTTCTATAGCATTCTCTTGTTTTGCTGTCTAGTAACCTTGTCAGAAAGTTAAATGAAGATATTCTATTAAGAACACTGTTTCCTTTTCTAGAGGTTTACTAACCATTGCTTTAATAATATTGTCCTAGAATTTTCCAGGAAAATTAGACAAACTCACTCACTGTCTATAGTTTTAAGATTTTATTCTCTCTCCCTTTTGGAAATCCAGCACAATACTTTCCATTCTCTTGTTCATCACTTTCTTTGAAAGATCATAGATATTGATTCCAGGATCACATCTGCCAATTCTTTTAATGTCCTAGTATAAGGTACAATTGCCTCACAACTGTGAAGCATACTGATCATTTTTTGAATGAAACAGACAAAAAAATTGGGCAAAGGGAAAAATTTATATTAATTGTCAAAGAACATAAGATATGGCTTCTGTAATAAGTAAACAATTTGTTCCTCTTAGAAGTAAGAAAAAACTTGTTTTTAATAAAAAAACTGATAATTTAAGTTTATAGAGGAACAGCTTTCAGATGAAATTTATATGATTTGGGACACAAAATGAACTGTGACATAAACCTAAAGACTCAGATTTCCTTGACAATTATGTAGACTGATTCCTGTGGGAACAGTTTGATGCCATGAAGAGTCAAAGAAAGATTTTGTATTTATTAAAACTAGAAAAAAACGAATAGAAATTATCACAATTTCAAGGGCACCAAAGAAGCTTAAGGACAATGTTACAACTTTATAGCTGCAAATATTATGAGTAAATTGCCTCATTTGCATATATTTTTATGTTTAAATACATTAAAATTTAAAGGAGAAATGATGCAAATATCTGGACACTGTGGTTTGATTTCAAAATGACTATTGTTTTGATAGGGAAAATTTAGAAAGATGTAAATTTTAATAGATATGTGAGACATTGGAAGTCATGATGTTATCATTTTTAAAACCATTGAACTGCTGAGTAATATGGTATGAGAACCTGAGGGGAAAAAATTGAAAACACAGCAAGTAGAGTGAAAAAAATGCCTTGCTGAAGCTATGGCAGCTTAAAGTAGTCAGCTTACAGAAGGCTTTAGCTGAGTACTTTTTGGTAGGTGGAGAGAGAATTTGCTTTTTAGCTGTCATAACAAGTCTTGCCCTTCAGTCCTACCTAGAGGTGCAAAAAGAGGTGAATCTTCTTATAAAGGTTTGTTGTTTTCTGCTGCTACCTCTGTCTTGAGAAGAAAAAGCAGAGAAGGCACTCTGCTCCTTTAATACCCTTGTGATCTGACTTAAAGAGTCAACCTGAGCCATTTGACCATTAGCTCTATTCTGATTTGAAGAAGCAAGATCTAGGTGAAAGAATTACTTGTCTGTGCAGCACAAAGAAATTCAGTTTGATGAGTTTTACAATTTTTTAGCTTAAAAAAGAAATGATATTGACATTAAGAGCTCAGACTTTCTAAACATTCTTTTAAGGGTGATGGTAAATTGAAAGTGCTCGTAAGTTCTATGTTCAAATACAAATAGGGAAAAGAAGAGGATTTCCCTGTGCCAAAGAGTGGGAAGTATTATCAGTCAAGTATTCAGTAAAGAATGTCCTGCTGATGTTCTTGAATGGACCAACTAAAGCACACTCTCCAGAGCTATGGGTTATTCTAAGTGCATGAGTTTTCCTTCCTCAACCTTCCTACCAGGTTCCTGTAAATATGCACCTACTCTTTATCATAGATATTGAGTGACTTGTAGGAGAGGATGATTTGGGTTTACATGCATATAGTTGGGTTTATATGCATATAATTTACATTATATGTGAATTTGCATATGTTTCAGAGTTTTTACATTTTCTTTAACATATTAGTACCTCTAATATTATTTCATTTGTTTATTGTTAAGCAAATAGTTATATTTTAGTTCTAAAAGCATCATTATTGCAAGTGGCTTGTATAAATAGAAAACATATTAGACTGGGGGCTGAACAACTAGAATGATAAATAGGAGAAATGTATTTCTCCTCAATAGTTTTACCCCTGGCACCCAGAGGGAGTTGGATTGTAATTACGTGGTGGTCTATCTGTGGAATTCTAGGATTGTTAATACAATGGTTGAAATTTCTGAACCAAATCTAGAGAAAGAATGGAGTTTGCCCTGCCACATGAAAGGGTTGATATACATATATGTGGTGCATTATTATATATGATATTACCATATCTTATCATATTGTTACTATATCCTAATGTCACCACACCATGATCCCTACTGCATTTTAGCAGTTGCATATGTGTGCATGTATGGTTTTGTGTATGTCACACTATAACACATATACCATTTGTTGAGTTACACTTAGATGTATGTAGTTCAGCTAGGTCTAATGACTTGAGATCATGAAGAGTTACTAGATGCTTTCTTACTTTCTCCCTCTTTATCTTGAGCATCAACTCCCTAATCATCAGTTTGTTTAGTTCTTTTCTCTAGTACAAAAATCTTTCTCCTCATCAAAGAATGAATTCTGTTGAGGCCATCTCCATATTCTTAGTGCCCTGGATTTCTTATTTCTAGGTCATCTTTGACTCTTACTACTTCCTTTCTCTCTGAGTCTTATCATTGTCAGTACCGTTGTTTTAATTTCTACAATATCTATGGCATATGTTCCCTTTTTCTACTCACGTTTCAACTACTATTGTTTTGCCTATTGACTATTGGAGTAGCTTAATTTCTCTCTCTCTCTCTCTTTTACTCTCTCTCTCTCTTTCTGTTTCTCTGTCTCTCTCTCTGTCTCTTTCTCTCTAATGCCCCAATATTCTTCCTAATATAAATCTATCCATGTCATTTTTTTTTCAAAAATGTCCAGTGGCTCCCTGTTGCCTAAATAATGAAGTATGGTCTTCCTAGCCTGGCTGGTCTTTAAAGTCCTCTAGTCTGGCTCCTACTGATCTATCCCTTTTTGTTAAAAAATTACTCTTCTTCAGACACCCCTTGTTCTAACTAAACTGGACAATTAGCCATTTCCTAAACTTACCAGTCCATCTCCTGCCTCGGAACTTTCCCCTCACACCTGCAGTGCATTTCCATCTCATTTCTGCCACCCACAATACTTATCTTCCCTTAATGCTCAAGTTCAGTGGCATCCCTACAGTAGAAGCTTTCCCTGATACTCTCAGCTGGAAGTATTCTCTCTTTGCTCAGATTTTCCCAGAGTACTTTGTTTTCATTTCTCTTTTGTCTTGCATTGCACTGTACCTAGAAATTTGTTTCTTTTCAGGTTACGTATTCCCTGACAGAGTTAGAGCTCCTTGAGGGAAGAACATGTATCAGTT
This sequence comes from Vombatus ursinus, assembly GCF_900497805.2. Taxonomy (NCBI): domain Eukaryota; kingdom Metazoa; phylum Chordata; class Mammalia; order Diprotodontia; family Vombatidae; genus Vombatus; species Vombatus ursinus. The sequence continues at coordinate 4,637,414 of NW_020954581.1, forward strand.
TTTATTTTATTTTACTTTATTAATAGTAGTAGGTCATACAAAGTAGAAGCTTAATTGTTTATTGAATGAATAAATGATATATGGGTGTGCTTGTACTAAATATAGGTGTGTGTGTGTGTGTGTGTGTGTGTGTGTGTGTGCGTGTAACTAAAATACCATTTGCCAGATACAGACTTCCACTAATTGGCAAAGGCTGCTTGGTTGCTTGGTAACTAGCTCACAAACACAACAAACATAACCAGATGTTAGGAAGCTCTGTAATAAGGAACTTTATATACTGAAAGAGCACAGGGATGAGCATCAGAATATTTAGAGTTCAAGTCTAACCTTTACCATTTAATAACTATGTGATCATAAGTTACTTAAACCCTCTTCCTCTTAGCCTCAGTTTCCTCATCGAGAAAACAACGATGATGCTTATACTATTTCCCTCACAGAGCTGTTATGAGCATTAACTGAGGTAATCGAGTCAAAACTGCTCAGTGATCATCAAATACTATTAATATGAACTATTATTATTCATAAAAAGCAATACTTGAGTCAGAGATCACAAAATGATCAAGACAGATGAGAAAAAGACCCAGACAATATAATTTATCGGGTAGCCTTCTGTTCACTTTCGGAAAATTTTAAGTGAAAATTAACAATTTCATCAGTCTAAACACTATTTAAGCCAAAGGTTTATAACCTTTTTTATATCATAAAACTCTAGAGCAAATTAGTCTGCTGTGGATTTTTTCTCAAGATATTTTTAAATAACTTGAGGAGGTTAGTGAAATAATTGAATGAATGAATAAAATATAAAATAATGATATGTGTATGCATATGTGTATAGGTACATACATACACACTTTTTTTTTCAGGAGATCTATGAAATTGGATGGGAGTCATATATATGAAATATAATAACATTTATGTAATGTGTACATATGGCAGCTAGGTGGCACAGTCGATAGATTGCTGACATTGGAATGAGTTCAAATGTGACCTAAGACACTTATTAGCTATGTGACCCTGGGGAAGTCACTTAACCGTGTTAGCCTCAGTTTCTTCATATGTCAAATGAGCTGGAGAAAGAAATGGAAAACCACTCCAACATCTTTACCAAGAAAACCCCAAATAAGATCATGACATAATTGAACAACAATATGCATATATAAATTTCCTTCCAAGAAATTCATTTACATATATATGTATATATTATATATGTGTGCATGTGTGTATACACATATATAAATTTAGGGTTAGGAATCTTAAATTCTTTCCTGTGCCTCTAAACACTTTACAAGGTAAAGGTATCGTAGAAGTCTCATAGATTCAAAGTTGAAAAAGACCTTAGAGGTCATGTAGTCCAAACCTGTTATTTTACAAATGAAACTGATGCAACAAAGAATAAATGACTTGTCCAAGATCACAGAAGTGAAAGAATTGAATTTGAATCTGGGTCTTCTGACTCTAAACTCCAGTACCTTTTCAGCTAAGTTGAAACCTCCAGGATTTTATAGCTCTACGGTTCTAGATTCTGATTCACGTTATTTAGAAGGAGAAGTTGATTTTTTTTCTTCCACATTTTTGCACTAAAAACAAAAACAATCCATCCATTACCCCCTCAAAACGGATGTTAAAGCAGTTCACTTTCAACTGTGACTGGTCAAGGCCAAGTGGTCATCAAATGCTTGTTTAAAATTAAATCTCTTACCATTTCTGTTCTTGGCTCTGGACATATATATATTACACTTCTTTTCATTTCTAAATCCACAGATTACTAGAACAAAGGTCTATTTTCAGGCTGGAAGATGATGGCCAGTACAACACTCAAACAATGCTTTATTGACAAAAAGTGCTACTTTTCAATTAAGTTTTTTATCTTATTAATTATTCGTAGACTAATTAGTTAGCTTAGTTTCTCCTCCCAAGTTTGAAAAAAAAAAACTTAAACAAGGGTTATTCTAAATCCTCCTCTTCTTTCTTCTGACATAAGATATCTGCAGATGTTATTTTGTGTTTAAAAAATGTATGACTTTCAGGGCTAAAAATTAGAAAGAGGACATGTAACATAACATTACTTTCCTATTTCAGTGTGAGTTCCCTGGCAATTCAAAGTGGAAACCCACAGGGTAACCACAGGAGGTAACACCTTCTTGGATCAATATTTGTGCATCAGATGTTATGAGAATGTTTTTGTAAGGTTCATAAATAAAGAGTTTTCTTCTTCCCCCAGATTTAGAAACTGAAATGAAAAGGAATTTTGCCATCAGGGGACTTACTTTCTCCAGAGAAAATAACCAACCAAGGACAAGCTTTAAGTTAGTCAATTAAAGGCACATGTTCAGGGGAAAAGGAGACAGAAACATTCCCAATTTGAGGTACACAAATTGTATTGTAAGTCAGTTGGTGGGTTCATAGAAGCTGTGTCAGCTCAAGCCAAACCAGCCAATGGACGCTGAGTTTCTGATTCAATTTTATCCAGTGTAGCTCAGTTCAATTACATTTAAACTAAATTCAATTCAACATGAAATTATTAAGCACCTACTATGTGCTACACACTATGTCCTCTGTGTCAGATATTTCCTCTTTTTTGTTATTAAAAATGATAATCTTTTTTACATTATCAATTCACAAAGACCTCTACATTTTCCCTTGGTGCTAATCATTATAGTTAAGCAAAATAAATCAACCCATTGACCATATCTGATCTCAAGTGTATGCTTCACTCCACACTTGGAACCAACTACCTCTCTGCTGAAAAGCAGGAAGGAGACTTAGCCCTCCATCACCTGGTCATTAGATTGATCCAAGTTGTGATACCTTTTAGTGTAGTTTTCCTTTATATAATCATGGTCCTTTTGTTAAATGCTCTCCTGGTTCTGTTTACTTCACTCCAATGAGTTGATACAAATCTTTCTAAGATTCTCTGACCTCTTGTTATATGTCGTTTTTCTCATGGTAAAATAATGTTACATCACATTCTTACACCAAAGTTTGTCTACCAGTCACAACTGATGATCACTCACCTTTCTTCCTGTTTTTTTGATACTATAAAAAGTGATGCTATGAATATTTTATACCTGTATGACCTTGCCTTCTGTCTTTAATCTTTTTTAGGTCATAAAGCTATTGTATCACTGAATTAAAGGGTATTTATAGTTTAGTCCCCACTATTATCACTAATAGAGAAGCAGTCATTCCCTGAATACGTGTATTATTCAAGAAAGAACCATCCTAATTTTCCGTAGTCCTCTATTCCTGTAGTTCTGATGGGTATTACTATATTATGTTCAATAAGGGTTGAATAATATACTTTATGGCCAGTGGTCATGAAACAAAAAACCAACAAAAAATCCCTCTTACTTAGCATCTAACATGTTAGTCCTTATGCTGAGGCACTAGCAATACACAGACAAAAATGAGATGATCTCTGCTCTCCAGGAATTTTCATTCTCCTGAAGGTATAAGAGTTTAAAAAGTTAAAGAAATGCAATATAATCAATCCTTAATTAAAAAAAATAATTAGAAATTTTCTCTTCCATCCCATTTTCTCACACTGAACAAAAACAAAGAAAACAAAACCCTTTTTTAACAAATATGCATATAAATAAATTTCTATTTTGGCCTCCTGCAAAAATATGTGTCTCATTGGGCCTATTTAAGCCATCACCTCTGTCAGCAAGGGGGTAGTAACCTTCATCATTGGTCCTCTGGAATCATGGTCAATCACTGGAATATAATATAATTTGAAGAGAGAAAAAGGGCTAAAAATGAAGAGGTCCTGAAAAGGCAGCCTCTAGACGTTGGCACATGAACTAAGCTTTGAAGGAAGCTAGAGATTCTAAGCAGTGGAAGTGAGGAGGGGTTGCATTCCTGTTATGAGGTACAGTCCTGTACAAAGGCAGGGAGGTAGGAGATGAAATGCCAGGTTTAGAAATGAGCAAGAGGCCAGTTTAGCCTCGTAGACCTAAAAAGGAGAGAAGAATAAAACATATCTGAAGCCAAATTACAAAATGCTTTAAGTTCCAGATGGAGGAGTTTGTATTTTAACCTAGCGTCAATGAGAAATTACTAAAGTTTTCATTCAGAGGACTTTCAAGATTGTCCCTTAAGGACTTTATTTTTTATAAGGAGAGAAAACACACATTTTAGAAATAAAACAAATAAGTAAAACTATTAAAGCAAAATTGGTATTAGATGCTATTTTTAGGGTAGAAGTGAAGAGGTGTAGGGGTTTTAGGGTGCTGAACCCCAAGATCGCGAGAGGTTTTGGGGTGCTGGGAAAAGCCCCAAATCGCGGAGCCGAGTCTGCCTGAACGAATTCAACCCAAATCTTCTTCCAGTCAGAGAAAAAGTTTATTAAAGATAAAGCGTATAGGCCAGACTCCCAAGGAACCCAAACATCAGTGATCTAAATGGGGGCTAAGGTGGTCAGGTGACTCTTAAGGACTAGTGGGTTTGAGACAGTCTCAGCCTCTAGGCGTGAGAACAGCTTAGCCTCAGAATGGGGGCTGGGGGCTAAAGTGGTCAGGTGATGTCTGAATGGGGGTCTGAGTGGGGGAGGCCAGGTAATGCCCATAAGCACGAGCAGGCTTGAAAAAACCTCAGCTTCTGGGTTTGAGAGATTCTCAGAGTCTAAATGGGGGCTAAGGTGGATCTTAAATACACTAAAATAACTTTGGGTGGCCAGAGGAAGGGAGGTTGGTAGGGTCTGTTTGGAAGGCAATAAACAATGAGAATAGATAATGAAGGGAGCTGAAATGTAGAAGTTTGCTTTCAAAGGGAGATAAAAAGAGTAGATAAGGAACCTAAAAGTTTTAAGGGTTTTCTGGGACCAGTAGAAAAACTTCTTTTTAGAGCTAGGGGTAAAGGTGCATTTGAATAAGCTTTCAAAGAGAGATAAAGTAAGTCTACAAGGAGTCTAAAAGTTTTAAGGGTTTTCTGGGACCAGTAGAAAAACTTGTTTTTAGAACTAGGGGTAAAGGTGCATTTGAATAAGCTTTCAAAGAGAGATAAAGTGAGTCTACAAGGAATCTAAAAGTTTTAAGGGTCTGCTGGGGTCTGTAAACAAAGGAGCCAAATTCCTTTTGGTGAAAAGGGGCAAAGGAAAAACGGACAAAAGATCTTGGCTTCTGAAACTGAATGAAACCCTCTTCAGAAGGAGGGAATAACCTCTGGTTCTTCTGAGATCTGAATCTATGACCCTGTGATTTCATGATTACTTACTATCCCTCTATCCCTGTCACTTGCTAAGCTATTAGCTTTGTAACTATAAGACTTACTTAACTTATCTGCCCATTATTTATTTTTTGGGGGGGCTAGGCAATGGGGTTAAGTGACTGCCCAGGGTCTCACAGCTAGTAAGTGTTATGTATCTGAGGCCGGATTTGAAGTCAGGTCCTCCTGAATCCAGGGCTGGTGTTCTATCCACTGTGCCACCTAGCTGCCCCTGCTCATCAATTTTTTGACCTGTAAAATAGAATTAATATTATTTATACAACCTAACTGGAATGAGGAAGTAGCTTTTTGAAACTTGGAATACATTCATTAAAGTTCAATCATTCATTCAGCAAATATTTATTAGATACCTATTGTGCACTTTGGGCTCCAAATTTGAGATAGATCTTGCCCTTGTGGAGTTTACACTCTAAAAGGGGGCTAAGATAGGCAGACAATTGTAATACACAATAATACATGCAAAGTATATTAGAGAGGTGAGAAAGAAAAGGAATGAGTTTATGCATGAGAAAATAATCATTAATCACTTACTAAGTGCCAAGTATTGTCTTGGGGATAAAGATTTACCTAAGAGAAAAAGACCTAGACCTCAGGGGACTTAGATTTGAATAGGAGAAGCCCAGACATACAAGGCAGCTACAGTTGAAAAAAAGACAGTGCAGAAGGAAGAGTGTAAGGGAGATGGTTTGGAGATTCTGGAAAGGGTCATGATGGTCTGATTCCTGGAAAAATATGGTACAATCTTATCTATCAGAACCCAGAATCCCCCAGGGCAAGGAAGGACCCAAGTTCCTGTGGCAGACAGAGTACTCTATGCAGCTGAAGAGGTAAGGAAGTTACTGATAAGAGGCATCAGGAAATGAATCATTGTGGAACATCTCTCCTATCATTCCTTCTCTTTGTTCTCAAGCTGCTGTTTCCCTGCAGTGGACTATTCTAAAAGACTTCTGCCTGCTCTTCCTGTCACCACACTCTTTCTTCTCTGAGCCACCCTTAATTGGCCAAATAATCTTCCTAATGTATTTATCTCACCACAACATCCCTCTCTTTCATAATCTTCAGTGGCTCCTGATTACCTGCAAGACAAACTACAAATTCATTTGCTTGGCATTTATGACCTTCCATATTTATCTCCAAGACACTTATGAAACCTTATAGCCCATGCAATCCCCCTAGCTGTTAGTGCTTTCTTTCCCTCTAGCACTGCCTTACATTCTGCTCTGTATTTATCTTGTACATATTGATTTATATGCATGCTGTCTTTCCCATTAAAATGTAGGGTTTTTATTTTTTCCTGACAATGGGGGCTTTTTACTCTATCTTTGCATCCCCCAATGCTGAGGGAAGTGCCTGGAACATAGGAAGTACTTAATAAATACTTACTTGGTTCATTTAAAAAAACTAAACTTACTGGGTGAACTGGACTAGAAACATAAAGGAGTAAATGAAAAGTCTTATACTCAGGTTCAAGAAAGTATTTTCACAAGCACAAGATGGAGGAGGCATGGTTAGGAGAGGGCAGGTTTCGTTATAATAGCTTGAGCATTTTAGTGCACCATAAACTTATGATATGTCAACCACATGATATGGGAGCTAAAAAAGCTAGTACTACCTTGAGATCATGAGCTGCATTAAAAGTCATAGTAATTAGGAATAAAGAGACGAGAATTCAACTGAGAAAACATAACTGTTTTCAAAGACTTAAAAACATTCATGTGGAAGATGGTTTAGATTTGTTCTATTTGGCCCAAGTGAACAGTATTTGGAGCAATGGATGAACACAGATGGATACAGTTAGTCTCAAGCTGAAAAAGAAGTTAGGAAGGAAAAATACTTTTTTTTTAACATTAAGAGCTAACCAACAAAAGAAAGGGACATATTAAGTAAGGATGTAGTAGGTTCATCCTTGCTAGAGGTCTTTAAGCAATTTGCCTGGATGACCATTTGTCAGATATATTTTGGAGGTGATTTTTGGGAGATATGCATTGGATTAGACGGCCAATGAGGTACCTTTCAACATAGAAATTCTACGATTTTTACTACTAGTTATATTCTAGGGAGTCATTGACCTTGGAGTCAGGAAGACCTGAGTTCAATTCCCATTTCTGGAAATGTTGACTGTGTAACCCTGGACAAATAAATTACCTTCCAGTGCTCTAGGCAATTCTCTAAGACTGTAAGTTACAGAGAAGGTTGCAACCTGTATCAGTAGAACCAGTTTCCTTACTCAGGAATTTCTTATACCAATGGAATCAGAGATCCAGATCCTATCCCCTAGTTCTTCTCTAATTTTGTCCTGAACTCTCTTATGCTTACTCATTCAGGCACACATTCCCATGCCAGCAACATCTGCATCTCACCTGCATCTCATCTGTATCTCATTTGCATCTCTTGAAATCTTCTCTTCTTTGAAGACCCACCTTGATGGATCTTGAATGGTAGGTTCCTGTACTAGGGCATAGTGGCAAAGTAATGAGAGGAAAGAGTGATTGGTGTGAGCCTTTCCTGAAAATGGAGATTTGGGAAAGAACTTACCAATGGAAGAGGAGGAACCATATGGCTGGTCTGGGCCCCTTCCTCAAAATTTAGGTTATGACATTTCTGTAGAGCTTTAAGATTTGCAAAGCTTACAAAGTTCCAAGGTAACTTGGAGATCATTGAGTACAACCCCCTACTTTTTAAGATAAGGAAACTGAAACTTAGAAAAGCTACCTGAATTGTCCAAGGTCACCCAAGTAATATGTTTCTGAGGAGAGATTCAAACCCAGACCTTCCTGATTCTAAGAGCTATTTTTATCGACATTTTACAGTTAAGGATACGAAGATGAGAAAAGTTAAGTAAATTGTCCAGAGTCACCCAAGTAGCAAGAGTCTGAGACAGGATTTGAACTCATGTCCTCCTGACTCCAAGTTCAACTCCAATGTTCCATGTCACCTAGCTGCCCAATTATCCTCGTAGAGGTGGTGTCTTATTAACCTCTTCATCCATATCACTTTATATCTCATCCAAAATGGCCTATTCACTGTCCTGAAGACATATACACGCGCACACACACACACACACACACACACACACACACACACACACACACCCATCTTATGCTCTCCCACAACCATCTTCTCTTACATTGTTGTGTTTGTCCTTCCTTCTCGAAGAGGACAATGACATCAGGGAGATGATGACATGACTTGCAATTGACTTTGATTTGAGTGAGGGAGGGCTGAGCAAGGTCATCAGCTTCACTTTCTCCTCCAGAGCCAGCTGGGTCCATTGGCCAGATGTAGATCAGGAAAACTGGAGATGGCCCAAGATGCAGTGGGACACCCTGACCCTTTTAAGCCAAGTTTCTTTCAGGTTCTCACTTTGAGTGAGGTAATACCCATTCACTGAATGGGCCTATCTGAAAAATGAGTCAAGGGATGGCCCCTTTAATCAAAAAAAGGAAAAAAAAATCAAACTGGAAGGCAAAGACTTTCAGAGTTGCTGGCCAAAAGAGAAACAGTTCCTATTTATGTTCACTCTGAGAGAGGAGGGCCCAAAAAATAACCATGAAGCTTGGACCAGGACCTATTGTTGTGCAATCTATAAGCTCCAGAGTAAATTTGGTTTAAGGCTTGGTCTAAATCTTTCCAGTAAACCCATGTCTATTTCCTTCTCCTTCTCCTTCCTCTTCCCCTTCTCCTTTTTCTCTCTCATATTATACTCTATGCCTGGATGGTACTACTCCCAATCTCTCCTGGTGGAAATCTTATCAACTATTCAAATCCCAGCCCTGAAACAACTTCCTCCAAGAAGTCTTCCTTTGTTTATCCCAGCAAAGAACAAACTTTCCCTCCTTAGGCTTTGAATATCACTTTGTGTTGACTTCTTTTCAGGGCTCCCTTAAGATAACCTCTATACACCTGACTTCTTTTCTAAGCTCCAAAACAACACCATTAACAAACTATAGGACATCTGCCCCTGGATATTCCTCTGGTACCTCAAACTCGAGATGTATAAAATTAACTTCCCTGTTTCACTGCCATTCATATTAATCTTTTAATATTCCAGCTTAAGCACCGGGAGGAAGAAAAAGTCCTCAGGGGCCTTCAACAGGGTAGATGTGGTCCACTGAATGAGTTGGAGAGGCCTGGCTACTCCCTCACTCCATGCTATCATCTCCTTCCTTTATTTATTTAATGAAAGTAGATTAAGATACTTCAAAGGAGTCCCCATCAAATGTGATGTGCACAAAAACAAAGGTTAACAAAAGTTAACTTAAGATACTTCTACTACACCTTATATCTCCTCCATTCAACCCAAAATATCAATCCTCATACACATTCCACTTATGGAACCAAACCGATTTATAGTGAAAAAGCAAAGCCTCCAACCATATCCATCAAATTGATCCCTCCCTAAAATGATATATTGGTATGGAATGCAATCATGGAGGGACAGCTAGACAGCCCAGTGACTAGAGCACTGGTCCTGGAGTCAGGGAGACCTGAGTTCAAATATGGCCTCAGACTTATTAGCTGTGTAACCCTGGGCAAATCACTTAATCTCTATTTGCCTCAGTTTCCTCCACTATAAAATGAGTATAATAGCAGGATCTAACTGGGAGGGTTATTGTGAGAATCAAATGAGATAATATTTGTAAAGCACTTAGTACAGTGCCTGGCATATAGTAAGTGATATATAAATGTTAGCTATTACTATTCAAGAAGAAAAATAGAAGGAAAAAAAGGAGTACATATTTGTGTTTAATGAATAGTTCATTTGGGAGATCCCACAAAGAAATAGGAAATAGTTTACACAGCCAGATAGCTTTCCCTATAAACAAGCCAAGAAAATTTTGGTCCTTCCTGAAGTCTTTCCAAATTAGCCCCTCTTGGATTCCCTCTCTCCAGAGACTCCAGTAAATCTCCCCAGTTTTCTTCCTGCTCTCCTACCTCAATACCAAACACTTACATTGATGTCCCTGCACAGCTGGAGTACTCCATCTGGCAGATGTTTTTGTCACTTGTGTTTATGGGAATGGATTTCTGCAACCTCCACTCCTCCTTTTGGCTGTAAGCCACTTGAGAGCAGGGATTGATTCTTCTGAGTCCTTTGGATATTTCTCTGCAGTGGTCACTCGATAAATGTTTTTGACTAGATAATGGGAACCTTCACTCCTGCAGGTCAAGAGTCGTAAGTGACCTTGGAAGTCCAATCTGGATAACATGTGGAGTTCCTGGTCACAAAGTATTTTAGAATGAAAGATGACATTAAAAAATGGGATTTGTTTCTCAGGAGACATTAATCAGATGGAGTCCAAAATTCAAATGTCAGCAATCCTTTACATCACATTGATATTTTTTTTTTTAGCTTATTCAAGGGGAATTATTTGAGGAGGAGAGTTTTGAACTATACACATGAGCCAGTTTTGTTCTTCCTTTTACCTTTAGAAATTTACAAACGATATTTCATTTGGCTCGGTTAAATTCAAATAGATATTTGTTAAGTGTATATAGTCTTCTAGGTATGGAATTGTGATAAGCACTGAGGTCATGAAAACAAAAACAAAAATGTCCTTGTCTCCAAGGAACTTATTCTCCTGGGGGAGAGGGAGAGAATCTCCATGGACACATCAATAAATACAAAAGAAATACTTTGGCAGGGAGGAGACAGCTAAGACTTGGGAAGTAGTTTCTTATAGGTGGTAGCACCAGAGGGTCCCAAGGAGCCTACTAGATCAGTAGAGAGAACATTCCAGAGATGAGGGATAGAAGGACAATAGAGGTACAGGATAGAAAGTGGGAATGTTCCTACTGACAACACCAACTAGGTTAATTTGATGGGGATTTATATTCTCAAGCCTTCCAAGAAGAGCACTTTCCCTTCAACTCTGCTTTAACCCAGCTTGGTCATAGGTTATAGAATTTGCCTTGACTCTAGAGGTCAGAATGAAAAGTAATGGGTAGAAATTTCATAGAAAAATTTAGAACTCAAAATCTTGTAAAAATAAATGCTATTTTTATGTGTATTTTTTGGAAAAAATAAAGTGCTATTAAAAAAAGGAATTTCATAGAGAGAAATTTAGCTAGGATATAGGAGAAAACTTTCTAACACTTAAATTTATCCAAAAGTTGAATTGAATGAAAATAGTGCAATGCAAAGATCATGAATTTTAGAGTCAGAAGATGAGCTCAGATCCCACATTTACTACTATGACTCTTACTAACTACTACTGCTGTTTGCTGCTGTGGCTGCTGCTGCTGTGGCTGCTGCACTCTTACTGGCACCACCACCATCACCACCACTTTTTGTTGGGCCTTCATTTTGAAAGAGAATAAATCACATTGATGGGGTAATGTCTTGACTGCAGTGTGAATTGGATTTGAGTGGGGCAAAGTTGCACAAAGCTGTCAGCCTCACTTTCTCTTCTAGAGCTATCAAAGTCCAGTGGCGAGGCAAAAGTCAAGAGGACTGGCAATGGCCCAGGATGCAGTGGATGATCTTGTCTTCCATGTCTGACCAAGTTCTAAATGCTTCAGCCACCTTCGAGGACTTTGGAAAAAATTGTTCTCATCTGCCCATTCAGCCAGGGGAAGTCTTCACATGCGTAGGGTGTACATCCCCCTAATTTACTGATGCATTTGAGGCCTGTGGGTCACCCTCAGCCTGGTTTAGCCCATCTGTCTGGCATTCTATCCATTGAGCCTCTCAGTTGCCCTCACCACTACCACTGCTACCACATAAAAGAGATACGAATAAATGAGCATGCAAACAACTTGCTTGTCTTTTGTCTCCTGTTATTTTATTTTATTTTTTTAGTACCTACTGTATGTAGAGAAGTTTGTTAGCTACTGGAATAGAAGTGATAAAAGATTTAGTTAGGACATAATCTCTTCCTGTTAGTAATTTACAGTCTAGTCAGGAGTAGAATAACATCATTGGATAGAATAACTATAAGAGTAGACTGGGCATTATCAACCAGCAAAATTAAGGAAGCCTTGCTGGAGAAGGCAACATTTGAATGAGGTTTTTTAAATAGAGTATTGGAATCAGGAAGACCTGAGCTCAAATCTGGCCTCAGATCGTTACTAGCTGTGTGACCCTGGGCGAATCACTTACCCTTGTTTGCCTCAGTTTCCCTATCTGTAAAATGATCTGGAGAAGAAAATGGTAACCCGCTCCAGTATATTTGACAAGAAAACCCCTAATGGGTCATGAAGAATTGGATATGACTGAAATGACCTAACAAGAAGAATCAAGAAAGGGACGAATGGCCTTCCTAGGAATAGTCAATAGGCGGACTAAATCCATGGAGATGGCAGAGTTCTTCCATGTGTGATTAAGGAGGAGAATGTAGAAATATGGAATTCATGGAGGTGAGAGAAAAACAACATGGCATGGTAGATTGGGGGGGTGGGAATTTGGAGGCAGGAAAACTTGGGCTCAAATCCCCCTCACACAAAATTTACTGACTCTGACCCTTCCTTGACCTCAGTTCTTCATCTGAAAAAGAGGGCCTTGGACTAGATGACTTTTAAGGATCTTTCCAACTCTAAAGCTTTGACCCTCTGATCCTAGAAGGCTGAGCAGGCAAAAGGTTACCAGACTGAAGAGGGACTTGAATGTGCGTTGGAGGAATTCAAAATGAACCTAGTAGGCCATAGGGACACATTGGAGAAGTCCAAGTAGAATAGTTATATTATCATGTAGATAAAGATGTAAACAAGGTGATTCTTTCAGTGGTATAAAGGGCAGAAAAATTAGAGTGTGGGAAAGTAGGGAGATGGGTAAGCTTATAAGAAAGCTTTCCTGCTACTTGTGTTATTTGTGTCTAATGGTAGCCACCTCTAAAGTGGGGAGGGGGAAGAAAAAAGGAAAAAAAAGAAACTTACATAATAACTTTATTATGTATTTAAAAGGAATAGCAAGTTGTACATAATAGATTTGCAATTTCCTGTACATTCATCTTTTTTTTAAAATTCTGCTAATGTTATAGAAATGCTTGCTTTATTTCATAAATTAAAAATAAAATAAACAACATTTTTAAAAAGAAGAAAAATAATAAAGTTTTTTAAATAATCCACAGAAATGGTAAGAGGGTGGGTACTATGGTGGAATGCCATGTCTTATCAATGTGTCACATGCAATGTAAAGGAATTTAACAGATCCTTTCCTAAAGTTAAAATAGGATTTTTTTTCAAAAGACCGTGAGGGCCAACAGGTAACAAATTTTGTTATGTGTTTTAATGTTTTATTTAAGTTTTATTAAAGTTAAATGTTAAAGTTAATGTTTAAGGTGATTTGGAAATGACTAGAAATAACTGGAGATAATCTAGGAGTCAGTGGGGTGGTACAGTAGCTAGAGATCTGAGCTTGGAGTAAGGAAGATACAAAGTTCATCTCTGTCCTGACACTAGTCTATGTGACCTTGAATAAGTCACTTTACCTTTGATTGTCTGCCTCAGTTTCCTCAACTATAAAATAGTGATACTTCATAAGATTATTGTGAGGATCAGACGAAATAATATTTGTGAAGTGCTTAGTACAGCGCCTGGTGCATAATAAGTGCTATATAAATGCTCATACTCTTCCCTTCCCTAGTCTGCATCACACTTTTGCCAATATCAACATGTACCTAGTTTGAAAAATCTTATTTATTTGAAAACCACATAGATGTGTACTATTGTAATTCATCAGACTAGATCTCTTGATAGAAATTTTATCTGATATAGGAACAAATCAACAGACAACAGAACTGTACAATTCTACAGAGAACGTTGAAACCAGAGAGGTGATTCCTAAAATTTGCTTTGAAAATAAATTCATTCTCATCTATAATATGGTCTGATTTAGTGAATACTTAACATGTATAGTTAATCCACCTAATTACTGTCATTTTCCTATAAGATTATTGAAACAGAAATAGAAGCATCTCCTGAGAGTTCCCAATACCCATCTCTACTTCAAAAGCCTTTCTTTGCTATCATTTGTTTTCCAAAGAGTCTGGCCTGTTTTTGAAATCTGGTGAAGGATTTTCTCAGTGGAGGAAAAAAAAAACGGCAGGTTTCATTATTTTGATGTTTCCTTTTTAATTTGCATCCTTAAAGAAGTGTTACTCCATTCCCATTCATGAGTTTACTCGTTTGCATTAAGTTGAATGTGTCTAGAATTTTATATGACAGTGCATTTAAACTATTCAGTCACATCTACCTCTACTGGGAGATTTTGACATCTTTCTGTAGTGTGCTTGTAAATATTTTGTGGTTTCCCTTTTCAAATTCACTACTAGATCATCAAGCCTTTGAATATAGTATCTCTTGCGATTGTCAAGCAAGAAGGCAGATATATATATATATATATATGTATATGGATATATATATTTCCAGATATAGCTGATATTCTCCCAATGAAGGAAACACTTCTATTTCATGAATAGTAAATTAATCAAATCCAGTTTTTCTTTATTCCATGAAAAGAGTAAATTACTACAATTAAATTATCCATTTTGGTTAGCTTTCTATGGCAACTATAATATTAAGAAACTTATTAAGAAATTGATTTGCAAACCTTTCCACTAATCCACTAACATCCTCTGGGGGGAAATGGAAAAACAACTAAGAGATTGGTATCCATCTACATTTATAAGTCTTTGATACTATTTGAATATGCAGAAGTGAAAAAAAGGATAGAAAATGCTGAAGAATAGTCAATGAATTTCAGAAGAATGTATTACAAATAATATTAAGCATTGATAGGACTAATTAAACATGCTTTTTAATTATTTACCTTCAAACATATTCATTGCAAGTCAATTCAGCAGTGGTATGAGTGCCAGAATCAGAGACAGAAGGAACTGGGTTCAAGACTTTCTTGTCATGTATGGCCTGTGCAAAGCTAAATCACTTAATGCCTCAATGCTTCTAGGCAGTTCCCTGAGACTATTAAGTTGTAGATGAGATGAATTCTACATCAGGGAAATTACAGGTTTGGTCCAATTTTCTTTTGCATGCATAAAATAGATTTTTTAAAAACTTACTCCCTCTGTATCCATGACAATTATTTGTCTGTCCATTCTTTCTGATTTAATCTTCCTATTACATGGTTACATTTGATTTGTAGTCTTCTGATTTTTTATTTTTTTTCCATTATCAAATAAATTAATTAGTCTATGCCAGTACCTACACCAAAAGGAAAGTTTATTTTATGGAGATTATGATTCCCAATATGCTATAGTTCCTTAATAAAAGGAAATGGCAGATAACTATATAAAATGCAATCATTTATTTGCATTTAAGTTCAATTCATTTCATTAAGTACTGATTGAAGATATATTCTATGTCTGCAAGTGTGCTACAAATTGGGGGTAAAAGGAAAATGCAGCAGACTTTGTCCTTAAGGAATTTATATTCTAAAAGGGAGAGAGTCAATATATACTGGGGGGGGGGAGTGCAGTAAGGGCAGTCAGTGGATAGAATGTTGGATTTTGAGTCATCTGCATTTCTTACCTATGTGAACTTGAGGGAAGTCATAAAGCTTATCTAGAACTCAGTTTCCTTATCTTGAAAAAAATCAAGGGGTCAGCCTAGATGATATCTAAAATCTCCTTTTCAGCTCTAAATCAATGATGCACATACATAAAGAAATACTAAATATATACAAAAACAACAGAATTATTTTAGGAAGGAGAGAACTCTACTAACTGGATAAAGGGAAGCAGATGAGGAAAAATTCACATAGGAAGTGCTATTTGAGCTGAGTTTTCAAGGAATGTAAGGATTCTTTGAGGCACAGAAGAAGGATGATATTCCAGACCCAAGGGCCACTTGATGAACGTTGAGAAGAGATGAACGTTAGAATGTTGTATATGGAGAATAACTAGTAATCTAGTATGACTGGAGTATATGAAATTATAATGGAAAGGTAGCTAGAAGGCAGAATGCTGAATTTTTTTTATTGGAAATTTATTAGTTACCAACTATACGCAAAGTATAGTGCCAAGTAGATGAAAGATATACAAATATTCATTGAAAGCCTTTCCCTCAAATCAATCAATTAATCTATCAAGCACGAATTTATTAAGGACTTAATATGTGCTAGAAACTATGATAACTCGGGATTAAAAAAAGGCAAAAAAAAAGTCACTGTCCTCAAGGAGCTTATATTCTAATGGGAGAAACTACATGTGAATAAGTAAGTATATACAAGATATATGCAGAATGAAGGAAGATAATCTTAGAGAAAAAAGCTCAAGGAGTGGGGGAAACAATAAAAGGCCTCATGAAGAAGGTACCTTTTGAGCTAACTCTTGAAGAAAGTGAGAGATGTCAAAAGGAAAAAGTGATTTTGGAGAGCATTCCGGTCACAGAGGGAAGCTAGCACCAGGAAACACAGTAGGAAGAGGGAACATCATGTACAAAGAACAACATGTGGGTCAGTATCACTAGATCACAGAGTGTAAGCAGAGAAATAGAAAGTTAGAAGTCTAGCTCAGTGGATTGAGCACTGGTCCTGGAGTCAGGAGGACTTGAGTTCAAATTTGGCCTCAGACACTTGACACTTACTAGCTGTGTGACCCTGGCCAAATCACTTGACCCCAATTGCCTTGCAAAAACAAATAAATAGAAGTCTGGAGAGATAGGAAAGGGTCAGGTTGTAAAGAGATTTAAATACCAAATAAAAGACGTTGTGTCTGATCTTAGGGATTACAGGGAGCCACATGAATTTGTTAACCAGGGCAGTTGACACAGACAGACCTACATTTTAGAAACTTTACTTTGGCAGGAAAAAAAAAAGGGGAAAATGAATTGAGATGTGGAGAGACTTTAAGGCAGGGAGACCAGTGAGAAGGAGAATGGTGACTGGAATGTATTGGGGAATTTGTGCAATAATTCCTGACTGCCTAAACTATATATTTAGGTAGTTCTCCCAAATTGTTTATTTAATACAGTGGGACCTGTCTTGTGTTGTCACACAAATGCATATTTAAAAACGTTTTAAACCACCTTAGTAAGGAGAATGGTCACTGGAGTGATGCCAGTGGGAATTAAGCAGTGTTTTCCCACACTGGGTCACATCGACTTAGATAATTAGACCAAGACAATTTTGTTTCTTTGTTTATTTTCTAGTCTTTAACCTAGGTTGTATGTTGAATTCTCCTTCTTCAAGGCCCTAGTTAACCATTTTGATGTCACAAGCGTAGCTCTGATTAGGCTGGGAAAGGGCTGTGGATTTTGGGAATTACTTCTTTGGGTTGTATGTATGGATTGTTTCCCCAAAGTGTTTTAATATTTAAATTTCAAGGTTTTGTTTTCATTCATAAGAAAATCTGACACAAATTCTCATGTATCAATCAATCAATAAGCATTAAGTGCCTACTATGTGTCAGTCACTGTGCTAGGCATTGAGTTTACAATGACAGGAATCAGAGAATTCCTGCCCTCCAGGAGCTTACATTATATGGGGGGGCAGGATGGGAAGGATGAAATGTACAAATGTAGATATCTCCAAAGAGGCAATTGCGGGGGAGGGGAATTAGTGTGGGGAAGGAATAAGAAATGGAGCAGAAAATTTTTATATATCAAGGGGTCCCTGAGCTGGGCCGTGATGGAAACCAGAAATTTCAGAGGGCAGAGGTCAGGAGGAAGGGCATTCTGGGCCTGAGAGCCAGACCACAAAAAGGACAAGATGGAAGATGGAGTATGTTGGATAAGGGACAGTCAGAAGTCTGGTCTGTACAAATTTCTCCATTCAGCATTTTATACCCTTCACATTCTCACTCCAACCAATTTTCCAAGGAAGATTTCATGTTACATTCCTCTACACGTCCTACATTACAGACTAATTGATCTACTTATTGTTTCTAGGTCATGACTTTCTATCTGCCAACCCTGTACTTTCACACTAACCCCCCTGGAATGATCCCCCTTGTCATCCACTGCCTCTTAGATCTTTAGCTCCCTTCTAGGCTTATGTGCCATCTTCTCCAAAGGCCTTTCCTCATCCCTCTAGTTGCTAATGCTCTCTCTGCTCAAATTACTTTATTTTCACTTTGTAGGGACTGTAGATTTAATTACATATGAACCATAGTATTCCCCTAGTAAAATGTAGACTTCTAGAAGGTAGGGGCTGTTTCATCATTTTTTTTAATTGTTGTTTGCATCTTTGTATCTGTAAGGCCTAGACTGGTACCGAGAATAGCTAGAACTTCAAAAATTCATATCCCTATCGAACAGCACCATCCTTTCCCACCTAGAAGAGATATTTTACAAATATTATTTATTGTCTACAAAGCTCCAAGTTTTGTGGCTTTTTTTTAGCAGGTTAAAAGGAAAAAAAGAAAAAAATAGAATCTCTATCCTAGTACCAGAATTAAAAAAAATCAATTTCCATGCAACCCAGAACCAAAAAAAAGCTTTCAGAAAGAACTTGTTCTAAGTCCACAATTCTTTTTTTTTAAAAACTAACAACTTTTAAAATATACTTAAACACATATAAATTAAACAAGGTTGCTTGTGTCTAGGCATATTTAGATTCTGTGTCCCCTGCTTTAAGAAAACTTAATATTTAAAAAAAAATCATATTTGCAAAGCACATCACAGAGTAAGGGGTGGGGTGGTGGGGTTGGCAGTGATTACTCAGATTACAAAAGGATTCCTTTTCTTTGCAAAATTATTCACCACAAAATACTGAGCAACCTCCAGAATATTTGAAACGCAATTTAATGTACCAAGCATCAGCTTACACATTTATCCTCATTGCATAAAGCAAAGTACATCTGTACCATATTTTTGAAGGAGGGTCAAGAATATTTTTATCTTGCTGTCCAAATTAGTCTATTTTCATGCATGTAATACACACACACACACACACACACACACACTCCTACCTTAAAAAAAAAAAGACAAGAAATTTGAAGTACAATCTGATTTAATCCAGCCAAGAAAATAAGTCTGGGGCAATGTGCCCAGGGGCCTAAAAGATATTACCACAAATCAAATGAGAATTAAGCAATGGACCTAATGAGCAATTTAATACACTCTGCATCTTCATCTTATTACCTCTCTGCTTGGTTTTCATTGGAATTTATATTATTATTTCAAGGGAAATTCACACTTGTCTACAGAGAACAGAACAAACTCAAGTAACCATTCAGATAATTCAGATAAAATGTATCTTGCTATTTCAAACAAAAGTCCCACCCCACCTTCACAATTGAATTATCTGGATAATATTACCAATTCTTAATTTATTTCCAAGAGAATAATTTCGGTAGGTGGACATGTTCTCTGAGGAGAAACAGATCCATCCAGAATTATTTGATGATATTTATTTTTTTTTTTTAGTTTATGATTGGGTAGCAAGCAAATGAAATATGAATTGGGAAAATTTATGATATTGACATTCATATGTAAATACAGAAGACCAAATAGTACTTCTGAAAGTCTAATGATATTGAAAACTATTTGAAAAAACTATTTGAAGTATATACAATTGAACTAGATTTTAGTAAAACATTTGGCAAAGTTCCTCATGCTATTCCTAAGGAATAAGGTAGGGAGATGTAGGTAAAATAGAAATACAACCAAATGGATTTGGAACTGGTTAAATAGTGACCCAAAGTGTATGTTAATGGATCAATATCAACTTGAAATGTCTCCATTGGAAATAGTTTTCTGTATCTATGCTTGACTATGTCTTTTAACTTTATTTATCTACAGGGTGGATAAAGGCTTAGATGCCATGTTTATCAAATTTATAGATGGTTCAAAGCTAGAGGTGAGGTGGGAGAGGGAGAGAGTTAACGTGATGTATGAACAAAACAATCTGGACAGACCAGCTTGTTGACATAAATTTACTAAGATGCATTTCATTAGATTAAATTTAAAGTCTTATATGCAGGTTCAAAGCATCAACTCTGTGACTGTTTGATGGGGTGGGAGTGGGGAGGAGATATGGCTAGATATCAGTCCATTGGGAGAAAAAAAGATCTGGGCTTTTTATTAAACTGCAAACTCAATCCTTGTCAACAGTGGGGTCTGGTAGCCAAAAAAAAAAAAAAAGTTAATGTTATTGGGCTCCATAGTGCTATGGACTAGGGAGGTGTTAGTACTCCTTTCTCTTCTCAGATCAGATCATATCCATCTTATTGTATTCATTCTTTGCCATGATAGTTTTTGGAAGGGCACTGATAAATTGGAAAGTAATAAGGGGAACTTTGAATTCTTGCCATATGAAACCTGCTTGAAGGAATGGTGTATGCTCAGCCTGGAGAAAAGAAGACTTAGATTAGACAAGCTTTCTTCCAGAATCTGAGAGGCTGTCAGGGGAAAGAGGGATTGAATTTACTTTGTTTGGCCCCAGAGAGCAGGCCTAAAAGCAGCAGATGGAAGTTGAAATGAGACAGATTCTGGCTCTATGTGTACATGTTGAGGAAGGGAAGAAGTGATGAGGCTTCCTAAAAAACAGAGCTATCCAATGGTAAATTAGGTAATCATGGCTCTCCTATATGAGCTCCAGAGGGAAATATTATAGGGAGGATTCCTGTTGAGCGCAGGGACTATTTCACATGTATCTTTATATCCCCAAAGCCTTGCACATTGCCCGGAACATAGTAGGTGCTTAATAAATGATGGTTGGTTAATCAGTTCAGCTATATGGTAGACTATATATCCCCTGAAACCCCTTCTAAATCTGATTCTATCATTTTGGGTATATAGTTCAATACATGTGCAAGTAGTTAGATACTTCTAGGATTCTTGATTTTTCCTAATGTGGTTATTATTTCCACTGGTGATAATTTCAATCCCTCTACATGTTAGTGGCAGCTGAGTGGTACAGTGGATAGAGTGCTCATTTTCCTGAGTTCAAATCCGGTCTCACACACTTATTTGTTGTGTGACTCTGGGCAAGTCACTTAACCCTGTTTGACTCAGTTTCCCCATCTGTAAAACAAGTTGGGGAAGGAAATGGCAAGCCACTCCAGTATCTTTGCCAAGAAAACTCCAAATAGAAAACTCCAAAGAGTTAAACACAACTGAAGATGACAGAACAACAACAACAAAAAAAAAACAAACTGTTGCTAGATGGTCCTTGTGAAGAGTGGACAACAAAAACTTTCATCTCCTGGGGGCAAGACTTCTGATTAATAGCTTCTCTGAACCTATTCAGGCTAATCTTTGAATAAATAAATAAATACACACACACACACACACACACACACACACACATGCACACACACACATTTATATACCATAGACCAGGGTGGGAAACCTGCAGCCTCAAGGCCACCTGTGGCCCTTTAGGTCCTCAAGTATGGAGCTTTGACTAAATTCAGACTTCACAGAACAAATCCTTACAATAAAAGGATTTGTTCTGTAAAACTTGGACTGTCCAAAGGCAATACCCAAGGACTTAGAAGGTCACATATGGCCTCAATGCCATAAGTTCCCCACCCTTACCATAGACCAAAACTTGAAATCTTTCATATTGGTATGATCTTGCCAGAGTTTATATCTTGTTGATGTAACTTTTTTTGGCAGTTTTTTTTTCTTTTTAGGCAATTGGGGGTAAGTGACTTGCTCAGGGTCACACAGCTAGTATCAAGTGTTTGGTCTGAGGCCGAATTTGGACTCAGGTCCTCCTGACTTCAGGGCCAGTGCTCTATGCACTGCACCACCTAGCTGCCCCTTAATATAACTTTTGAGATCCCATGAATGACGTTATGATCCAAAGAGGAATCAGAGGAAGACCTTAGTGGAAATATTAAGCACTTAGTTTGTATAAAAATATCATTTGTATGAGTGTGCATTCTTTAGAAAAAATATAGACAAGTATTGATTTACATCACCTTTATTTCCAAATATACTTCTGTCCCCTCCCAATGAAACAAGCTATCTTCTGTAACAAAGAATACAACATAGAAGAAAAAAAACCCAGCTTAGTAAGCCCAACCAACACATCAATTATGTCTGACAATATTCAAATTCATAGTCCCCCACCTCTGTAAGGAAGAGAAGAATATACATTTGCTCATCTGACCTCGAGGACCAAGCTTAATCATTATAATTATACAGCATTCAGTATCTTATTGCAATTGTCATTTCCATTTAAGCGGGTGTAAATCATTATGATACTGTTGTAAGTCATTATTATACTGTTTTCTTGATTCTATCTTC
Source organism: Vombatus ursinus (assembly GCF_900497805.2). Classification (NCBI taxonomy): domain Eukaryota; kingdom Metazoa; phylum Chordata; class Mammalia; order Diprotodontia; family Vombatidae; genus Vombatus; species Vombatus ursinus. Next base: position 4,659,797 of record NW_020954581.1, read on the forward strand.
CCAATCTTCTTTGAATTCTTAATATCTGTCATTGTTTTATAGCACCATGACATTCATATACCACAATTTCATTAGCCATTACCCAATCAATGGCTTCTTAGTTTCTAGATTTTTGTTGCCACTCACAAAAAAGCAACTACAAATATTTTCATATATACATATGTATACACTCATATAGATAAAAATTATATATAAGAGAAAAAATATATATTATACATAATATAATATATATGATATAATATAATAAATAGGGCTTTTCTTTCTATCTTTTATCTCATTGGGGTGAGATCTCTGGGTCAAAGATATGGGCATTTAAGTCATTCTCTTAGAATAATTCCACATTTTTCAGAGTGATTGAATCAATCCATAATTTCATAGTATATGGGGCTCACATTCTCTTTTGAGAAAACAAAACAAATAACCAAATGAATGAATGTAAGAATTAAAAAAATAGTAACTGTGGTTAGCTCTAAACCATTCACATGTGGATTATCCATTTTTGATTATTTGTGGCAGATGTTTAATCCTATAAAAAGTGTTTCTTCTGCTTATTAGTCTTCTGACCGCTCTCCTTCAAAGTCAGCTCCTTTTGGGGAATGCCAAGCAACTTTATTGTTACTTCTTGAATCATAGAATCTTCTGGTTGGAAGAGACCTTAGAGATCATTTAGCAGAACCCTCTACCTGAGAAAATATAATTAGAAAAATATAATCCAATATCCTCAGCCTAAGAAAAAACATAATTAGGAAGGGAAATCTTCACCCAAAGCTTCGTGCAATTGATTTTGGATTTTCGGCACCCACCACTCTTCTTATTGCAGCAGAAGACTGAGAAGTGATGGCACAGCACTTGGGTCTCCTTTTAAATATACTGGAGTTACTGCACCCTCATTACCAGCTCTCTTAATTGAGACAACCAGGTGACTTCCTCTCGGAATTGTTAATTGTGGATGAGCCATAAATTGTAGAGGGTATCTTAAACGCTTATCCTTAGAGGCTCTCTGCATTGCTTTATAATGTAATTGATTGCAATAAAGTATATTTTAAACATGTTGCAAAGTCCCAGGGAAGGGTTTAGTAGTCCTGACAGAAACATTATTCCAAGAAAAACGAATACTCCAAAATGCTGCCCATGAAGTAGAACAAAATATATATTTCTAATCTCTCAAATCTCTAGAAATTCCAAATCCCACTAGGCTTCTTGAGTCACAAATAAGGGCCATTAGCTTCCATTTCTTTTGAAGGCTGCATATTTGTATAGGTCACTTCTTAATTTAAACTGCTTACACAACCTATAAAGTGAAGTTAAATTGTGAAATTGTTACAAATCAGGATTCCTGGAAATGTAACCTTTAAGTTTAGTTTTATGTCTTATTCAAAATGCAAAACTTTACTCAAATGTCACATTTTCCCAAACCTACTTTTCAGGAAAAGAAAAAAAAAGAGTCTCCCTAAAATGACATGACATACCAACTTCAATGCTCATTATTACCAAAGCTGCAGGCAGCGTGAGTCTTCAACTTTGTACTGAATGATGGTATTGCCTTTTTATTCATCTGCAGACATGTGGTCCACATGTGCTATTGGTCTGCAGTGGAAGCCTTTGTCACCATAAATCTCCACTGAAGCCTAAAACAGTAATTAGGAAAGGATTTTGCAGGAATGGATTTTAGAACATGACTTAATCTGCTGCCGAGTTTTCCTGAGAAACATGTAGAAATGACTCAGGGTTGAAGTGAGTTTTGGCTTTCTAAGGCCAAGTCTTCATGTACAGTAATCTAAAGCACTTTGGCGGATGAAGTAAGGAAACTTGTTATAAAGGAAGCATTTTACACTCATATATATATACATATACATATACATATACATATACATATACATATACATATACATATATATGTATACTCACACATACATGTAAGAATATTCAAGTGCAGTCTAATAAGAGGTTAAGCTGCCTGACTCAGAATCTTATACAACATGGACCTTCACTCTAAAATTAAATAAATGAATAAACACACAAATAAATGTATGAATAGAAAAATAAAAAGGAAATGAAAACTAAACCTTTCTTGAGGTTCAGGAATTCTGACAAACCATATTTTGTTTGTCTGTTAAATAAACCTTCACTCTTGATAGTGACCAGAGCAGGAAGCCACATGTCTCATCTGGGTGTAAGCAGGACAAGACCACACTTTGTTAAAAAGAGGCAGTATCCAATCCCAAAAGATTTCTAGAAACATCTGATTTGTTGTGTACTTGTCTGCAAATGATAAACCCCATGGCCTCTTTGAGGGTCTCCATCTTGTAATTTTTTTTCCCACTTGCCCTGAATTTGTGATTTCATTGATGTAAGAGGATCCTGTTGAAAAATCTGATATACCTGTAGAGATCAGCATCTTCACTGAAATTCATAGTTTTAAAGAGTTGCCTTAGGTACTAGGTACTTTGTAATATATAACATGTAAAAATTCTGCAATATTTAATATGCATTTTTTTTTGGCTAGGCAATGGGGTTAAATGATTTGCCCAGGGTCACACAGCTAGTAAGTGTTATGTGTCTGAGACCGGATTTGAACTCAGGTACTCCTGAATCCAGGGCCGGTACTCTATCGACTGCGCCATCTAGCTGCCCCTAATATGTAATTTTTTAAAAAATGCTGCTGCTGTTTAGTTGTTTTTCAGTCATGGCTAATTCTTTGTGACCCCTTTTGGAATTTTCTTGGCAAAAATACTGGAGTGGCTTGCCATTTCTTTCCTCAGCTCATTTTACAGTTGCTAAGACAAACAGGTTTAAGTGACTTGCCCAGGGTCACACAGATAATAAGTATCTGAGGCCAGATTTGATATCAAGTCTTTCTGACACCAGATCCAGTACCCTATTCACTGCATATCCACTGAAGAAAAGCAAAGTTAGTACAGTCATTAAATATTTTGTTTTCATCCCCGGCACCCATCACAGAGACTGGCACATACTACGTGCTTAATTAAGTGTTTGCTGGTTGATAAGATACTGTTTCAAGAAAAGACCAATTAAACTCCTCAGGCCTTAGTTATCATATTTATGAAATGAGGGGGTTAGACTAGATGACTCCCTCTATATTTAGAACAGGTTTTTTTTTAAACTTCTTTTATCTATGTCAGACTTCTTTATAAGAGAAAAAAACTTATGGACCTGTTATCATAATGATGCTTTTAAATTAATAAAGTAAAATATATAGGATGATTAAGGAAACTAATTATATTGAAATATATTTATCAATTTTTTTAAGGTTCACAGACACCTGATTAAAAAGTCCTACTCTTGACAAATAAATGAAATGCTTTTGTTGTTGGTTTCATTAATTCATGTCTAATTATTTTTTTGTTTTAATATGTCAAGACCTGTATAGGACCCCCAATATGAAAATGTCTTTCAACAGTGCAAATTGGCTACTAATTAATATTCTTTGGGATTTGACTGGGATGCTGAGCAGTTGAGTGACCTGCCTAGATAAGACAAATCAAAGGTGTAACTTGAACTCAGGTCTTCTTGACTCCAAGGCCAGACCTTTGTCCATTATCTCACGTCATGATATTTGGGTTCAAATCACACCTCTGACTCTTAATAGTTTATGACCTCAGATCCTTCTGGGGTTTCCATTTTTGGGATAGGACCAGGTAGTCCAGGTTTCATTCCCATCCCAGCTGTGCTTCTGACTTTCTGTGCTCAGCAATGATGACTTAGCTGTTTTCTCATCCTAGAACTTCTCTCATTATCTAAGGCCTCCTCACTCTGGACTGGTTCTCCACAACACTGAACCTTTTTTCTGATTGATGAGTTCCTTCTCTGGCCTCCATTTGGAGAACAGGCCTAGGATAGTAATGTTTCATTCCCCTTCTGTATGTGCTTCTGACTTTCTCTAGATTTCATCACCAAACTCAGGTACTTTTTTGCCCTAGAACTTCTTTAATGCCTGGGGCTTTTTCATCCTAGAACATCCATCCGTCATGCAGGCCTAGTTCTCCCATTGGTGAGTTTCTTCTCTGACCTCCATTTTTGGTTTGGGGCCATCATAGCCATGCTTCATTCCCCTCCCAGCCGTCTTTCTAACCCTCTGGAGTTTGGCACCAAAGACTTGGTTTGCCACTCTTCTTTCCAAGTTGACATTAATAGCCATAATTTGGGTCAGGACTTTCCATTAGATCTGAAAAATCTGATTATATGATTTGTCCCCATCTGACCAATGTTTCCATAAATACATGAGATGTTTTATTCAAAGGCTCACTAAAATCTAGGTAAATTATATTCAAAGCATTCTCATATTTTTTTTTTTTTTACAATTTATTGTATTTATTTTTTGTGAGACAATTAGGGTTAAGCGACTTGCCCTGAGTGACACAACTAGTATGTGTTATGTGTCTGAGGCCGGATTTGAACTCAGGTCTTCCTGACTCCAAGGCTGGTACTCAATCCACTGTACCACTTAGCTGCCTCCAAAGCATTCTCCTATTTTAGCAATTTGTTAACAAAATCAGAAAAAAAAGAAAAAATTTCCAACATGACCCTTTCTTGTTCTTTGTGATAAGAACTTCCTTTTCTCAATATTATCTATCCATGATAATACATTCTTTTTTATTAATTTATTTTGTTATCAACAATCACTTCCATAAGTTTTTGAGCTTTAAATTTTTCTCCCCCTCCCTCCCACAAAAAGAGCTGTTATAAATATTTTTGTACATGTGGGTTCTTTTCCCATTTGTATGATCTCTTTGAGATATAGCCCTAGAAGTGCTATTGCTAGATCAAAGGGTATGCACATTTTTATCATGAGGATACATTCTTATTTTTTTTTCCTTTTTAAATTAACTATTTTCAATCAATAAGCATTTCTTTTCCTTTCTCTTATCTTCCACCTGACTGCCTCCAGGTCCCCAGTAAAAACCAATACCAAAAGTCTTATAATAAATATGTGTATCTTTTTGTGGTGCTAAAGAATTGAAAATTGAGGGGTTGTCCATCAGTTGGGGAATGGCTGAACAAGTTGCGGTATATGAATGTAATAAAATACTATTGTTCCATAAGAAGCAGGTAGATTTTGGAAAAAGCTGGAAAAACTTATATGAACTGATGCCGAGCAAAGTGAACAAAACCAGGATAACATTGTACACAGTAACAGCAACAGTGTGCAATGATCAACTTTGATAGACTCAGCTCTTCTAAGCAATGCAACAATCTAAGAAAATTCCAAGGGACTCATGATGGAAAATACCGTCCACATCCAGAAAAAGAACTATGAAGTCTGAATGTAGATCAAAGTACACTATTTTCTCCTTTCTGTTGTTATTGTTGTCTTTTCTTACTCATGGTTTTTCTCTTCTGTTTTGATTCTTCTTTCACAATATGACTAATGTAGAATTATGTTTAATATGATTGTACATGTATCCCTTAGATCAGATTGCATGCCATCTTAGAAAGAAGGAACAAGAGGGAGAAAAAAATGGAACTCAAACTCTTGTAAAAGTGAATGTGCATATAATTGGAAAAAAATAGAAATAAAGTACTATTAAGTAGAAACAATAAATATACATAGTCATAAAATACTATTAAGTGCAAAAAATAATTATGCATAGTCAAGCAAAAAAAAATCCTATATGGGCCATGTTCAGAAAGGTGTTTCATTCTGCATCTTTGGTCAATTTCCTCTCAATTATAAGGTGTGTAGTATTGTTTACCAACAGTCCTCTAGAATCATGGTTACTCACTGAATTGACCAGAGTTATTAGTCTTTTCAATGTTGCTTATCAGAGTCAAATTCAAGAGCTAACAGTATCTAAGATCTACTCCTTTAATTTTATTTTTATTCAGGACAATATTTCTTCTTCTGTATTCCCAAAAAATCTCTACTCTCCTCCATCATCTTTCAAAAATCACTAAATATGATGCAGTGATCACCTGTCAGTGCTTTTCTATACCCTGGAGCATTGTTACCTGTTGACTTGAATTCACTAAAGGGAGACACGTTCTCTTCTACTATGTTATCTCCTTATTTTTATATTTATTTAGGATTTCCACTCCCTATTAACTATTTTTTCTATCTCTTTCTATCCAATGGTCATTCCCTTTGTTAAAGAAACAGAAATTTTAAAAAAAGTTAGAGTTTTGTCTTCTCTCCATCATTGATCATTATCATTCTATCCAATGCAAGAAGTAGAAATACCTCTTCTTTAGTTCTCATTACTTAGTATACCTACAGAGAGGTTGCCCTTTGATTTCCTTACTATCCTGAGATCATTCTGAGCTTTCTTCCTTAGCACTTCTGACACTACTCTCACTTCCCTATACTACACATTTGTATTTGTATCTGTCATCATTTTCATCTTTTGTATGCTAATTTTTAAAAATGAAATTTGTACAAGTTTGCTCTATAATTAAATCACTTTCTTCATAAAACATCACCTTTTTTCATCCTCACTGGAATTTTTTCCCATTGTGAATAGTGAGTTGTTCTTAAGACTTTTCCATTCCTGTTAGGCTGACATCTTTAAGAAAATTTTAGTTCATGGAATTCTACTTGTCCTATTTGTGAACTCTTTCATATGTCTTCTCCTAAAATCTAAGGAATTTGTCATAATCTTCAAAAAATGTCCTTCCCTGACCATGACTCCTTTACATTTATTACCTCCCTCATTTGAATGTAAGATCCTTGAGGGCAGAAGGCAGAGACTGTCTCACTCTTGGTTTTATATCCCTGGTCCTCAGGAGTGTCTAGAACATACTTGTCACTTACTTCATTACTTTCTATTCATTAAGTTGTTTGAAACACATCATGGGAGAATAGGCAGGTACCTGAATGGAGTCATACATAAAAGAATGAAAGGTTTTACAGGCACAGGTGGTTACTTAAGTTTATATGAAGATTCACTCAACTACCTGTTACACAGTTGTTTGAATAATCTCACAGTATTGAACAGTAGATTAAGTAAAGTGTTCAAATGAACAGGTTGTTTTCATGATTGAGGTCAAACTGACAGGGTTGGAAATGTGAAATTAAGGCTTGTCTTGGACATTTGAATTAAAAAAAAAAACAGAGAAGTGAGGATTCTAGGATATGGGAGTCAGTTGGGCCACAAACTGCTATTATCCTCAGAGGTGCCAAAGATGTTCAAGAATGGGGGAAAAAAACCTGCAAAGAATTTCTGTCCTTTGTTGAGATCAAAATGTATGAAAATTTCCTTGTTTTTTATTTAAATGATATCAAATATAAATCAGACAGTCATTCCCTCAGGCCTTGCATTCCTCTTTTCCTCATATACAGGTGTGTGTGTGTGTGTGTGTGTGTGTGTGTATGTATGTATGTATTTTCCCTTCCAGTTCTTTCATGTCTGTAAAGCTAAGCTTTGGCGATTCAAAAATGAAGTAAGTAAAATATGTACTCCTTGGGAACAAGGGTTCTTCATTTCTTCCTCTGTTCCTCTCTCTCCCTCCCTCTTCCTCCCTCTCCCTCCCTCTCCTCTCCTCTGCTTTCCTCTTCCCTTCCCTTCCTTTTCTTTTCTTTTCTTTCCTTTTATATCTGCATCATTAGCATAAGTTGTTGCATAGCACTTGTTTAATAAAGGTTTCTTGACTTGAATTAAATAGGCAGCATGGAATTTGGGTTAGAAAGCTAGTAGAAAGTGTGCCAGGTATGGAGACAGAGGATCACACACACTAATTCTGTGGTCTTGAATAAGTCACTTAACCTCTTTTTCACTTAGTTTCCTCATCTATAAAATTGGACTAGCAGGTCTCTAAAGTCCCTTACAGCTCTAATTTAGTGAGATACGAAAAGAAGACATGGCTTGTGATACATGAAGGACTGTTTAGTAGGAAATGGATTAGATTTATTGTGGTTGACTCCAGGGGTCAAGAACTCCAAGGAAGAAAATGAGATGTGGAGTTGAAAAGAGTCATATTTAAATGGAAGGAAAGATATTTTAAAAACTAGATGTCCAAAAGCGGAATGAGTTGTCTCAGAAAGCATTGCATTGATCTTCCAGTGGAAGTCTTCAAGCAAATGTTGAACAGCATGTGAGGTATGTTATTGAGTTTTTTCCCACAGATATGTATTTGAATGAAGGAATGAAAAGCTTTTATTGATTAAGGACTTACCATGTGCCATGCATTGTGCTAGGCACAGGAGATACAAATACAAGCATGTCAGTCTCTGTCCTCAAGGAGCTCATATTCAAGTGAGAAAAAGTTTTATATTTATATATACACATATATACATACACACACACACATACACACACACGGGAGCTAGAAAAGAGGGTGGCCTTGTTTGGAAGGAGCCAGAAAGTAGAGACCTAATTCTGGCCAAGAGAAGATGAAAGCTCATTTCTCAGAGCCCAGGGGCAGAGTGAAATTAGGTAGACTCTGAGGTCTCTCCCTATTTCAGATGTCTGATTCTGTGAAAAGCCAATGGAACTTGTTTTGAGGCTTTACCTAACTTAGATCCTAGACTTTACATACTTTCCAGCCTTTTTTTTTAAGCTAGCATGGGAATTAAATGTCCCAAATCTAATTGAAACAGGGACCAAACCAATAAGATACCATTTTCATACCAAAGAAATACATGAAAAACTTAACCTTACAGCTCCAACTTCCCAACCACGGTCCTGTGAAATCTCAAAGCTCAGGGCTGGGAAATGGTGCATGGAATGTGGTTATAAATGTTTTTCTTCATACTTGTTAAAGTTATGCTGCTGTCTTTCTCTGCAATTGGGTTTGGAAATTTCGGGGCAATTCCCTGAGACAATTTTATTTGAAATCTTTGGCTGACAGAATTCCTCATCTCTGCTCCCACTCTGACTTGGGGGCTTAAAATATAGTGATTCCTTTCACAGTAACACTTCAGACCTGTCACTTTAAAATCTGTTCAGAGCAGCATTCTTCTATCCTGCTCTAGAGAGCTAGCCTCTCACAGAACCATCAAAGTGGAAGCAGTCATGCAAGTCCGCTGAAAAATGACAGGTCTATATCCAACCTCCATGGTTTAAATGAAATCTTTATTTTGCAATGTGAACTTTGTAGCTTGACCAGGGTTGGTGTTGTCTCCAGTCTCTTTCTATCAATTCTTTCCCAGTCAAGTCTTTGGGTGCCAGGAATTCTCTTTAGGAAATAAGTTTGGACCAACAGCTGAATGCAGGAATGCCACAGAAGCTGCTATCTTTGCCCACTTTCTTGTACTAAACAGAGCTTTAGAATGGGCTTAATACTTTTTGAAATATTCTTTGGGTTGAAATTCTGCTGAGGATGGGAGTAAACTGGCTCATCAGTGGGTTTTTGGCTGGTTCTTGTCATGACTAAACCATAATAATATTTTACATGTTCAAAGTCCAACTTACAACCTGAAGGTTATTTACTCACATGTTATAGTTTGGTAAAGGCAAGCAGCCTGCCAAAAGCTCTGTTCTCTAAAGGTCAGAGCTCACAATAGCAGGAAAGGTAATTGGCCTGGATTATGGCCTAGTGGCTATATGCCCTGGCCATGGCAGACCAGCACAAAGTTCAGAAGAATGATCATGCACAGAGCTGGGACGAGGCCTAAGTGCCCCTGGAAGAATGAAAACTTTAAGTTGCGGTCCCTGTGTGTGGTCTTGCCTACAGGGGGTTTGGAGACATCACTGAAATAATGATAAAAATGACTGATGTTTAAACATCAGTTTATAGTTTGTAAACTACTTAAAATACCTTGTTTTACTAGATGCTCACACTAGACGTTGAATTTCAAATCAGAGGAGCTGAGTTTGACTTTCACTTCCGCTCCATATTAATTTTGGACAGGTAATTTCACCTATGAAGGCTCTAATTTCCTCATCTATAAAAGTGTTAAATGGGAAGGGAAGAACTAACATTTATTAAGTACCTACTATGAGCTAGGCACAGTGCTAAGGACTTTACAAATATCATCTCATTTGATCTAGGCAATTGTAACTATTTCCCACATTTTGCCTATGAGAAAACAGAGGCAAATAGAGGTTTAGTTACTTGCCCACAGCTAATAAGTGTCTGAGGCTAGATTTGACCTCAGGTCTTCCTGATTCAATCAGTCAGTTTGTCAGTCAATAAAGATTTATTAAGCTCCTACTATGTGCCAGGTACCGTTCTATGCATTGAGGATGCAAAAATAGGCAAAAAACAGTCTTTGCCATCAAGGAGGGAAATCTAATGGGGGAGGCTACAAGTAAACAGATATACACACACACACACACACACACACACAGTATATACATATATATGTGTATACATATATATATGTGTATATATGTATATATATAATGTGTATATATATATGTGTGTGTGTGTGTATGATAAACAGGAAATAATTGACAGAGGGAGGGTCCTAGAAGTAAGAGGCGTTGGGAAAGGCTTCCTGTAGAAAATATGATTTTATCTGGGACTTGAGGGAAGCCAGGGAGGTTAATAGGTGAAGCAGAGGAGGGAGAGAATTCCAAGTATGGAGGACAAACAGAGAAAATGCCCAGAGTCAAGAGATGGAATATCTTGTTTATAGAATGGCAAGGAGGCTGGTGTCATTAGAATGAAGGATATGTGGCAGCATTTAAGAAGAGTCTAAAGGTGTGTGTTTTGGGGGGAAGAATAGGTTATAAAGACCAAATAGAAAACTTTTCATTTGATATTAGTGGTGATAGAGAGCCACTGGAATTTACTGAGTAGGATATGTGACATGAATTGACATGGTCAGATCTACCGTATAGAAAAATCACTTTGTTGACTGACCGGAGGATGGATTGGAGTAGGGAGAGACTTGAGACAGCAGACCCATCAGCAGTTCATTGCAATAATCCAGTCATGAGGTGATGAGGGCCTGCACCAGGGTGACGGCAGTGTCAGAGGAGAGAAGGAGAAGTTTATGAGAAATGTTGCAAAGGTGAAATTCACAGGCCTTGGTAACAAATTGAACATGGGGGTGCTGAGAAATAATGAGGAGTAGACAATGACACCTAAGTCATGGACCTAGAGAATTAAGAGGGTGGTGGCTCGACAGTAAAAGGAAAATTTGGAGGAAAGAAGGGTTTAGGGTGAAAGATAATGGATTCAGTTTTGGGAATGTTGAGTTTATGATGGACAACCAGGTCAAGATGTGTGAAGAGAGATATGAGATTGCATATCAACAGTTAAGTTAGGGCAAGATAGATAGATTTGAGAATCATCAACATAGAGATGATATGATAATTAATTCCATGGGAGCTTATGTAATCACCATTCCCAACCATTCTTTCTATCCAGCATACCACTTAAGACAATACTCCAAATGTGATTAAAACTAGGTAGGGTCTAACAGTTACTATCACTCTGCTTTTCTTGGGCACTACACTGACTCTTTTAATTTAAAATTAGATTACATTGACTTTTGTTGCCTGACACATCACACTTTTGATTCATAGCGATTCAGCCTACCGAAACCCTTATATATTTATTTCATAACTGCTATCCAGATCTGACTCTCTGTGTCTCTGTGTGTGTGTCTCTCTCTGTGTCTGTCTCTCTCTAAACACACACACACACACACACACAAACATAATCTTCCTACCTTGTACTTTAAAAAGTGAGTTTTTTTTAATTCAAGTAAAACACTTTACATTTATCCAAATTAAATTATATCTCATTAAATTTTCCCAATGCTCTAGTCCATTAAAATGTTCTTGGATGCTGACTTTGTCATTCAATGTTCTAGAGATCATTCCTAGTTTGGGGTCATTGGATTGCATAAGGATTCCATGTATGCTTTATTTCAATAATTTGTTTTTTTAAATGTTTAAAAAAGAACAGAGATTAGGACATATCCCTGAGTAATTCCACTGAAGATATTCTTTCCAGTTGACATCAAACCATTAATGACTACTCTTTAGGTCTAGTCATTAAATCAATTCTATGTCATACAACTATACTACTACCCTCCTTTACATCTTTATATCTTTTCTATAAACAGAGCATAGAGACAGCTTTATTTTCTACTAAAATTCACATCAGCAATATCTTTAGCTTTCCTCTCATGTAGTAATTCTCTCAATCAATATGCAGTTATTAAGCATCTACTAAATTCAAGATACTGTGATAGGAACTGGGTATGCTGAGAGAAAAATTAATTTTCTTTACCCTCATAGAGTTTTTATTCTATATGAGGCCTCAACATGCAGACATGCAAGTGCAAATCTCCATCTTTATCTCTATCATTTTCTCTATCTTTATCTATACATAGGTATACCCACTTCTATGCCCATTTCCATATTAATCTATATTCACATGTCTTTATGTAAATATTTGTGTATAGGTATATAATATAAATATATATATATATGTATACATTATGAATACAAGACTTTTTTGGGGGGATGGCTCTAACAACTGAGGAGAATCAGGAAAAGCCTCACATGGAAGATGGCATCTGAGTTTTGAGGAAAGCTAGAAATTTAGGAGGCAGAGATTACAATGAAATGCATTCTAAACATAAGTAATAACCTGTGGAAAGTCATGGAGACAGGGAAAAGTGTAACATCATGTGTGAAAAACAGAAGAATAGTTTGTCTGGAATGAACAGTGAATGAAGGGGAGTAATATATAAAAATCCTTGAAAAGTAGGTTGGATCCAGATTGTGAAGGTCTTAAAATGCCAACTAGAAGAGTTCTCATTTAATCCTAGAAGAAGTAGGGAGTCACTGCACATCTTGAGCAGAAGACCTGTGCTCACTTCTGTACCTATGCAGTGGATAGATTGGAGAAGGGAAAGCTTTGAGTCAGGGAGATTGAGCAGGAGACTATTACAGTCCAGGTGAGAAGTGATATGTACTTAATCTAAAGTGATGGCCATAGCATAGAATTCATACTGCGGCAGTAGAATCATAAGACTTGGCAACTATTTAGATATGTGGAAATAAGGCTAGAGTCAGAGATGATTCCAAGGTTTTGAACCTGGATGATGATAAGAATGATGGCGCCCTTGACAGAGATTGAGAAATTCAGAAGAGGAATGGGTTTGGAATAGAAAATGAGGGATTCTGATTTGGACATGTTAAGTTGAAGATGTCACTGGGGCTTCCAGCTCTAAAATCTATGATCTTATTACTCTAGGAACTTTTGGGTCCTCTAGGAAAAAACATGTTTTGTGCTATTGATAAAGGTGTTCACAGGATCCATAGCTCCCCACCTGAGGTGAAGCTTCATCCAAAACACAATCCTAGCTATGCAAACTATGAAGGGTAAAATCAGTACAGGAAACAAGTGCCCTGAAAGTGGGAGCTTATTCAAGGTTGGGCATTCTTATGAGTTGTGCTGACTTTGACCTTATTTGAAACTTGCACTCACTTTGTTGGCTGATGAGAAGTCACCAGTCTGTATGGAACTGAGATTGTTTGTGTTTTTGTATTTGAATCAGAAATTACAAGTTAAAGGAGTCATATGTTCGCATATTTAAAAAATAAACCTATGTTTTGTCAGAGCTCAAAAACATTGGAAATATATTTACATACTCAAGGGATAACAAACAGGCTATACAGTAAGCAGGCTATGTCAACACTGAGATTTCTAAGCAAACAACAATGAACACATAGTTTTAGTTATAATGCTGACTTTGCTGTACATATTACATGAAATATGTGAAAACTAAAGCTTGTAAACAAGGATTATGTGGGAGTTACCTGCAGCAACAAAAGAATGTGTCAAAAAGAAGATGAAAAATGGTAACTATAGTACAGAATTCACCCCTAACCCAAGGGTAGGATTCCAAGAAGAGAAAATATGATTGTACTTCCTGGATATGAAGAGATATTTGTTCTAAGAATTATAGGCATCTTAGTATGCTATTGAACTACATTAGTAATATAGCACAGCCTTGATTATCTTCCCACATCCCTCTTAGAATTCCAGACAAAGTGTAGAGGGGGAAAATACCTTCCTTACAATATGCTTGCATCTATGACTACTCAATTCCCCATTTTCATTATGTCTAAGATGAACATTGAGTACTCAAATGACTATTTTTCATTTGATAACATGCACAATAGATGTTGAGTGAGAAAGGTGCTGTCTTTTTTTTTCCCATCTAATGGATGAAGGTTGATGAGTCTTATACCAGGTAAAAGCAAGATTGGGCCTTGGATAATGAAGCTCCTCATAACCTCTAGGCCCAAACATTTCAAGGCACGTGGTTCTTGAATGGAGCCTTCCACTCGTCTCAAAATAGAAATTGAAATGTATTCATTCTTTCTGGCATGCAAGAATACTATGTAAAGACAAGATGGAAATAAAAGAATGTTAATGGTCACTAAGTAGCTCTGTGACCTTAGATATGTCACCATACATCTTGAGGCCTAAGTTCTGTTTCTTTTACAACACACAACAAAAACCTTTCCTTTGCTCTTTCCATGACCAGGAATTCTATGCCATTTTGTTAGCTCTCCAGTACTCCAAGACCCCCAGGGAGAGAAATAGAAGAAGAATTGTTGTTGTTTAGTCATTTTCAGTCATGTCTGACTCTTCGTGACCCTTATTTGGAATTTTCTTGGCAGAGAGGCTGGAGTGGTTTGCCATTCCCTTCTCCAACTCATTTTATAGATGAGGAAACTGAGGCAAACAGGGTTAAATGACTTGCCCAGAATCGCCCAGCTAGGACACGTCTAAGGCCACATTTGAACTCATAGAGATGAATCTTCCCAACTCCAGGCTGAGCATTCTATCCATTGAGTCACATAGACTGCTAGAACAAATTACTCCATGCCATCAGTTTGCCTCACAATTCTTCTAACTGGATACTTCAGACCTATCACATCCAAAAAGCTTTCACTGAAAATCCAAATACTCAATGCTCACCCTCTCCTGTGGCTGAGATGCTGTTGTGACCTACATCCTAATGATAATGTCAATGCCCGCTCAATTCAGTTCAAAAAGCATCATACCCTGGAGCCCAGGACAATGTTTTACACACATAGTAAGTGTTTAATAAATGTTGCATAATTCATTTTTCTTTCTTTCATTTGAGAAGTTCCTTATTTGTGTAAGGTACATATATTGTAGTTCACTGAGGGCAGGGATTATATCTCTCTGTATTTGTACTGTGGGGCTAGTTACTGTGCCTGTCACATAATAATTAGTTAAATAAATGATCTGTTATCTATTTAAGGCATACAGTTGGTTGTTGGGGATGCAAGGATGAAAATAAAACAATCTCTTCCTTGAGGGATTATTCATTTTACTAGGGGTGGGGGGTGGGGAAAGCTGAGTAATGATAGGATGCAGCTACATAAGGTAATTTGATGAGAGTAACAGCACTGGAGATTAAAAGTCTAAGGTAAGGTTTCTTGAAGGTAATGTCACATTACCTGAGCTTGGAAGGAAGATCATCATTCTGAGAATCAGAAACAGTCAGAGATAGAGAGGAAGAGTGAGGTAATTCCAGGCATTGGGGATGGTTTATACTAATGAATTGAAGTGGGAGCAAAATGTCACATTTGAAAATCATTTAATAGGTCAGCGTTTTGTTGGTGGTGGTCGACTTTGTCTTTATTTTTGTCTTGTTTTGCTTTGTTTTTGTAGAATGTAAAATACATGAAGAAGTATAATGTGAAATAAGACAGTGGATAGAGTGCTATGCCTGAATCAGGAAGACCTGAGTTCAAACACAGTCTCAGACAACACTGTGACCAATTACTTTTATATATTAATATTTCCTAATCTATAATATATGGATTATAATAACACCTACCTCCCAGGGTTATTATGAGGATAAAATAAGATAATATGGGCAAAGCAATTTGCAAATCTTAAAGCACTATATACATATTAGCTATTATTATCTCCATCACTCTACTAAAATTTTTTTCTCAGTGATAGTCAATAACAAACTAAATGGTATAATGATAGAACACTGGACCTGGAGTCAGAAAGATCTACCTTCAATTTCAATCTCAAATGCCTACTAGCTGTGGGACCTAGTTAACTTCAGTTTGCCTCAGTTTCCTCAACTGTAAAATGGGGATAATCATAGTACCTAACTCACAGGGTTGTTGTGAGGATCAAATGAGAGATTGGTAAATCACTTAGCACAGTACCTGGCACACAGTAGGTGCCATATAAATGTTTATTATACTGAAAATATCAATTATTATTAAATATTACTACTACTAATAATAATCCACTGACTTTTGATACTATACTCCACCCTTTTCTAATGAACATTATTATGACTTTTCTGGCTCGTGATGATTTGTCTCCTCTGAACAGCTTCCTCACATGCTCTTAATATAGCTTCCCCAAAGCTCAGGTTTCATCTTTCTTCTCTTTTTTTTTCCCCCGTGTCTTTCTCCTTTGGTCTTCTTATCTATTTTCATGGCTTCAAAACAATCAGTTCTATGCAGATGATTCCCCAGTCTATATCGCCAACCCCAGCCTCTCTGCCAAGTTTATAGCTCCAAGTTCCACTGGTCCCCATTAAGGTTTGGCTTCATTTAGGAAACCAAAAAATATATCCAAAGAAATGATTTTAGAATGAGTAGCCACCCAGAAGATTGTAAATAGCTAAAATTCTTTATCTCAATAATATCCTGCCTCTATGGTGATCCCTTTCTGGAACTCATCAATAATTTCTTCTACATGACCAGGAAGTTTATAATCTACTTTTATTTTGCTATTACTTAAAAAAAAAATTTACCATAGTATAAATGTTAAGTGAACTTTCCCCTATGATTCATGGAATTCCACTCAAGTATGTATTGTGTGTGTGCGCACGTGTGCATGTGTGCATGTGTGTGAGTGTGTGTGTGTCTATAAAGCCATTTTTGCCCTAAGCCATTACTCTGACAAGATATTTCTTTCTGTTGCTATATAACACTCCCTAAACCCATCCCACCAAATCTTGCTTTCACTTATGAGGTGTTTCTCTTCCTTACATTAAGACCTCAAATTCACTTCATTATGAACTTTGAACATTGATTGGTGTGTGGACAAAAATTTATATGAATTGTTTTTCCTTCTCCTCCAAGTTATTTTCTCCTCTGAATTACTAGATTTCTCCTCTGCTAGTCATTCATAGAGTAGGCTCAGAGGTTCATGGATTTAAATCTAGAGAAGATAGCAAAGGCTATCTAATTTAACCCTTTCATTTTACATATGAAGAAACTGAGTTCCCTCAAGGTTAATTGACTTAACTCAAGGTTACACAGGTAATAAGCATTGGAGGCCAGATTTGAACTAAAGTTCTCTGACTCCAGAGCCAGAAGGCATACCATATAAAATGTACTTTTTTTTCCCCAACATGAAGGAGCCTGACATTTTTAATATAACAGAATCAGTAACTAGCATTCCTATAAAGCTTTATAATGTTTGCAAAGCACTGCACATATGTTTTCTCATTTAATCTTCACTGCAACCTGATGACTTAGGTTCTATTATTATCCCCAATTTCCAGATGTAGAAATTCAGGCACAGAGAAGTTATGACAGCAGGGTCCTGCTGCTAATGTCTGAGACAGGATTTGAACTCAGGTCTTCTTGATTCCAAGTCTAATCTATCAGCCACCTGCCATGTAACACTGACTTGAAGTCAAGAAGGTCTGGGGTCAAATCCTACTTCTGACACTTAATACTTTTGTGATTATGGAAAAGTCATAACCTCTCTATGCTTCAGTGTCATCATCTGGATAGTGCGGGATATGTGTAGTTCTTACCTCACAGAACTATTGTGAAGCTCAAATAAATGGAACGTTCTTTGTAAACATTAAAAGGCTATTTAAATATCAACTCTTGTTATCTGATTTGGTTGTTGTATCTGGACAGTTTTCTTTCTCCTTTTTTTCATTTTTATTTTAAAGCCTTCCTGATCAGATCAACAAGTCTCCAGGCAAATGCATTCTTCCCAAGCCTCATCTGATAAAATCTATCCCTGGCCTAGAGCCCATCAAGCTTATATCTTAAGGCATGGTCCAGAAGGCCAAATCCTTTTCTCCAACACCATCATTTTAGCCAGTAAATCAATTCCCATATCCTATTTTCCCTTCCTCACATCCTTCCCTTTAGGGATCAGAGGGTGTCTATTTTTAATAGGTTAAATATCCCCCCTGAAATCCTGTTATAAATTTGCTCTTAGCACCATTTCATATATTCTAAGGTTACTGCATGCTCTAGATTATTATTTAAATTAATGAGATTTGACTATAGTGACTTTACTGGCATTGTTTGTTGTACATTATACATTGTACACTACTTTCACATTCCTACTTAAGCATTGGCCTCTCGTACTGATAAATGGATTACCGTACAAGGGAGAATGTAGCCCCAGACCTTTCTGAGACACAGAGATTGCACAGGGTCATGCAACTAGTATTTGTCTGAGGCAAAATGAACCTAGGTCTTCCTAACTTCAAGTGGGGTTCTCTATCCATGCTACAATTATAGCACGGAAGTGAACTCTCTAAACTCCCTGTCTTATTTCTCTTTTGGCCATCTAACTTATCTCCTGGTGAAGATCTGTGACCACTGCCACCACAGGGGTGTCTGAGAAATCCACAGCTGTGGTCACACCTTGTATGCCTTTTCCCCTTACATTCTCCAATGCAAAAAAATAATAATAATAATCAGTAGCTTATCATGGCTAATGAGTGGTTTGGAGCAGGGATGGAATGGCTCCAACCTCAACTAGTGTTCCCAGCTGTTGTTTGTCCTTCACTCTCAAAGAGAACCATGATATAAGGGATGCAGTAATGATAAGAAAGTGAAGGAAGGCAATGAAGACCCTGACTGATGGGACTATGTGCTAGACCAGTGATTTCTGCAGTGTGGAAAATCCTAGCTTTGGAACTGCCTCCACAATGGCATATCTCAATCTTTCTGTGGCTTAGTCAATAAGTACAACTTATCTATAGACCGAGAGACATGGAGGTCGAAGAAAATGTCCAAGATCCTTGGGATAACAGGTGTGATTTCAAACCAAGTGATGCCATGACCATCACTCTATCTGCGATTCAACAATTCAATAAGCCGCAATGTTCCTGGCACATCTGTCGCTACCTAAACCGATGGTAGGATGAAAACTGTGTGGGTCTGCAAGGGCCCATTTTGACACTGCCCATTACACAAAGTCAGAGCAAAAAGGCTGGCTTGCTGTTAGAATGTGGATTTTGTTGTATGATGTCTCATGTCTACCTCTCCTTCAGTGCCATGTCTTTCTTTTTTATTTCTTCTGGGTTTTATTGTAATTTTACCTTGTTCGTTTGTTATTTTGTGGATTTGATTTTCTTTCCACTTTTTTAATCAGATTGACTAAAACTTTATAAATTTTGTTAGTCTTTTCAAAGAATTTGGGGGATTTGAAGGACAATTTGTGGTGAAATCACAATTTTATGCAGGATGGACTATGTATTCAAATACATGAAGAATTTTCATACAAAGCCTGATTATTAAATGGTGTCCATCCTCACCAAAGAGAAAAGGGGATTTAATAAAATGAAGTTTTTTAAATTAGCTATAAAAAGAAACTTCATATCTCTGAGTTAAATAAGAACAAAAAAAAGTTTTCAAGAGTTGTGTTTTTTTTTTCTTTCTGAATTTCCATTCCTGGGAATTTTTAAAAGGAGAGACAACCATCTGTCTAAAAGGCTCAAGTGTAGTGCTGCCCAGAGACAGAGGTATCAATTAAATTTCAGCCCCAAGTCCCCTCCATTGCTATCATTCAATAAACCCCCAAATCCCTTTTCCAATAAGTGAACATCATGCATGAGGTGTCGATGAGGCACTTTAACGCCTAATTATTTTTTATTCACTTTGTTTGCAAAGATAACACAATGGTTTGGTTAAGTCAGTCTCTCCAAAATTCTTTCACCATTCTTGAATTTAAAACATCTTTTGTCCCTTGCTGCTTCGTGCAACTTAAACTCTTCAGCATTGTGATTTTTCAAAGGGGAAAAAAATCCATTTTCTCAATGTCTCTCAAGAAAATCCATCAGTTCATTTAATTATTATAAATTCCAAACATTTTAAAAATATTTAGAGAAAAAATAGAAGGGTATTTGATATTAAATATTATCATAGAAATGTTACATGGGAAGATATTTAAATCAGTGGAGAGGGGAATATGCCAGAAAGTTCTTTTTTTTAACATGTGTTTTTAAAACTTTGGGTTACAAATTTTCTCCCTTCCTCTATCCCCACCCACCCTCATTGAAAAGGCAAACATCTTAATACAGGTTATAGATGTGTAGCCATGCAAAACACTTCCATAGTAGTCCTGTTGTGAAAAACCTAAGTATATTTCCCTTCATTCTATCCTACCCCCCATTTATTCTTTTCTCTCTTTTGACCCTGTCCCTCCTCAGAAGTGTTTGCTTTTTATTACCCCCTCCTTCAATCTGCCCTCCCCTCTATCAACCCCTGCTCTCTTGTCCCCTTCTCCCCTTATTTTCCTGTAGGGTAAAATAGAGTTCCATACCCCATTGTGTATGTTATTCCCTCCTTAAGCCAAATCCTATGAGAACAAGATTCACTCATTCCCTCTCACCTTTCCCATTTCCCTTCCACTGTAAAAGCCTTTTCTTGTCTGTTTCGTATGAGATATTTTATCTCATTCTATTTCTCCCTTTCTCCTTTTCCCAGTATAATCCTCTCTCACCCCTTAATTTTATTTTCCAGATATCATCCCTTCATCTTCAACTCACACTGTGCCCTCTATCTAGCTATCTATCTATACATACATATATTTTTTTTCCATCTCACTACCTTAATACTGACAAAGGACTCATGAGTTACAAATATCATCTTTCCCTGCAGGAATGTAAACAATTCAACCTTAATAAGTCTCTTATGATTTCTCTTTCCTGTTTACCTCTTCCATGTTTCACTTGAGTCTTGTATTTGAAGGTCAAATTTTCTATTCAGCTCTGGTCTTTTCCACAGGAATGCTTAAAAGTCCCCTATTTCATTGAGTGACCATTTTTTTACCCTGAAGGATTATGCTCAGTTTTGCTGGGTAGGTGATTCTAGGTTGTAATCCTATCTCCTTTGCCCTCTGGAATATCATACTCCAGAATCTTAATGTGGAAGCTGCTAAATCTTGTGTTATCCTGATTGTGTTTCCACAATACTTGAATTGTTTCTTTCTGGCTGCTTGTAATATCTTCTCCTTGACCTGGGAATTCTGGAATTTGGTTACAACATTCTTAGGAGTTTTCCTTTGGGGATCTTTTTCAGGAGGTGATTGGTGGATTCTTTCAATTTCTATTTTGTCCTCTGGTTCTAAAATATCAGGGCAGTTTTCCTTGATAATTTCTTTTATTTCTTTTTTAGGCAATTGGGGTTAAGTGACTTTCCCAGGATCACACAACTAGTAAGTGTCAAGTGCTTGGTCTGAGGCCGGATTTAAACTCAGGTCCTCCTGACTGCAGGGCTGGTGCCCTCTCTGCTGCACCACCTAGCTGACCCCTCTTGACAGTTTCTTGAAAGATGATGTCTAGGCTTTTTTTTTCTTTTTTTTTTTTATCATGGCTTTCAAATAGTCCAATAATTTTTAAGTTCTCTCTCCTGGATCTGACCTGGATTTCCAGGTCAGTTGTTTTTCCAATGAGATATTTCACATTCTCTTCTATTTTTTCATTCCTTTGGATTAGTGTTACAGTGCCTTAATTTCTCAAATTGTCACTAGCTTCCAATTTCTCCATTCTAATTTTTAAGGAAGTATTTTCTTCAGTAAGCTTTAGGACTTCCTTTTCCATTTGGCCAATTTTGCTTTTTGCAAAATTTTGCAATTTTGCTCCTCATTGGCTTTTTGGACCTCTTTTGCCATTTGGGTTAGGCTATTTTTTAAGGTGTTATTTTCTTCAGTATTTTTTTGGTTCTCCTTTAGCATCACTCTCAGTGTTTCCTCTACTTCTCTTACTTGCTTTTCAAAATTCTTTTTGAGTTCTTCCATGGCCTGGGACCAATTCATACTTTTCTTGGAGGTTTTGGATGTAGGAGCTTTGGCTTCATTGTCTTCTTCTGGTTGTATGTTTTGATCTTCTTTGTCACCAAAGTAAGATAATGTAGTCTGACTCTTTTTGCGATGCTTGCTCATGATCTCAGTCAATTATTTGAGTTTTAAACTCTTTGTTAAGGTAAAAGTCTGCTTCCAATGTGGAGAATGTACTGTTCCAAGCTTCTGGGGTTTGTACAGCTGTTTTGAGAGATACTTCTAGGGACCTGTAAATGTTCAGTTCTTCCAAGGTGCTATGATAAAGGGCAAGTTGCTTACTCCTTTCCTGGCCTGTGCTCTGGTCTATGGAGTGACTACAAGCTCTCTTTTCTGTCTTGGAACTGTGAGGAGGATTTCCTTTCCAGAACCACTACAAGATTCACCACACCAGCGCTCCTCCTTGCCCCAGGACTGCCTCTCAGAACTGTAACCCAGATCCAAGCATGGGCAAAGCAAGAGAATTCTGCACCAGCAGAGAGATCCCTGCAATCCCCCTCTGATCAGCTACTCAATTCCCCCTCAGTCTGTGGGCCAGAAGCTTAGGAAGCAGCTGCTGCCCTGGGGTCGCGCTCAGGGAATGGGGCTGGGACCTCCATGCTCCTCTTTCACCACTGTAGAAACAGACTTTTCCCACTGACCTTGTAAGTTGTCTTTGGTGTTTGTGTGTTGAGAAGTCTGGAAACCACCACAGCTGCCAACAATTCAGTCCTCTGAGGCCTGCTCCAGGGTCTCTGCTGCCTGTGCGCCCACACCGAACTGCGCTCCTCTCCCAGCCAGTCGCGATATACCTTTCTGATCAACCATCCAGGTTGTCTCGGACTGGAAATTTGTTTCACTCTGTATTTTTGTGGGTTCTGCTGCTTTAGAATTTGTTTAGAGCCATTTTTACAGGTATTTGGAGGAGTTTGGGGGAGAGCTCAAGCAAGTCACTGCTTTCACTCCACCATCTTGGCTCCGCCCCATGCCAAAAAGTTCTCTACATCAATGAGCAAAATCATTTCCCTACATTAGTTCTTAACTTCCATTGTTCAGTTCAGCTCCCTTAATGCAACTGAATTCAATAAACAGTTATTTTTGGAAAGATAATTGCTAAATTGTCCACATATTAATAAACATTTTGCAAGAATGCTAGAAAAACTGAGATACCAATTTCCCCCTCTTATTCTTTTAATCAAGAGACATTAAGGGAGGCAACATCATATCATTGAAAACATACTAGATTTTGTTTCAGTAAAGGCCTAGATTTGCATCCTACCAGACACTTACTAGTGGATTGACCATGAGCAAGTCACTCAAACTCTCTGAGCTTTCCTTGCCTTATTTGGAAAATTCAGTAAAAATATCTGTAGTACTAAACTCAATGGTTATTGTGAGACTTCAATGAGATAATTAGCTTGAAAGACTACATGAACCTTAATGGGGGAGTTCTCAACCTGGTATCTATAATTTAAAAAAATTGATAGCTTTATTTAAATTAATTTTTTTAATCCTATTTATTTTGGATTATGAATTCAAAAGCATTCTGAGGAGCCCGTGGATTTCACCAAATTGCAAAAGGTGACCCATGAAACACAAACAAAAGCTTAAGAATCCCTCCCTTAAAGTGTTTTATAAATGTCAGTAATTACTATTAAACATCTAGTTACAGAGGAGAGTTTCCTAGGTATTTTCTGTGCTCTCTACCCAAACCCACTTCTTTATTTGTACTGGGTGCCCATTTCTTAGGAGAAAGTCTCATCATTTCTGATGGTCAATTCTGGACCATTTGTTGCTTGGTGGTTAAATAGCTGCAATTAGTTTTGTGAATAAAGTCCCTATCCTGTCTGTCTCCCCATCAAAAGAAAAAAAAAAGTATAACTCCAGGGTTGTGCTGGTAAATGTTTAACAACCAGATTCTGAAAAGTGTATGCACAAAAACACATTTTTATTTAATCAGCATTATTAACATTTTCTCCATCACTGTCTTACATCTAGGCAATCAGTATAACAATCAGGCACTGACTTGTAGCATTTGTTGAAGTCAGAGGTATAAAGGCTCACACTGAAAATTTAATGATGAGCTCTCTTGAGTTGGTTTGAGCTGCTCCAGCATACTGCTGGGATAACTCTCTTGTAAAGAGTTCTGTAAAGTAGGGGAATACTAGGACAATTTGGAGAATGAAATGTTATTTGTAACAAGGATTAAAATTTTTGTATGTATTTCATTTGGCCCCTTTGTCACTGTATTTAAATGAGCAGCTAGATGGCTGAAGTGGATAGAGTGCTGGGCCTGGAATAAGAAAGAGTCATTTTCCTGAGTTCAAATCTGACCTCAGATATTTATTAACTGGGTGACCCTGAGTGAATCAATTAACCCTGTTTGCCTCAGTTTACTCATCTCTAAAATGAGTTGGAGAAAGAAATGGCAAATCACTCCAGTATCTTTGCCGAGAAAACCCCAAATTGAATCACAGAGTCAACATGACTGAAAATGACTGAACAACAACTCTGTATTTAAATAATTCAAGGATCTATTATTTAATTGATATATTTATTTCTTCACAGATTCTCTATAACCTTGAAATCAGGCTTCGTAAATTATCAGGGCTGAAACATTGATTCCTTGGTGACCACCCTGACCCAGAGCGTCCCTAAATGTTACTAACATTCTTTGCTATAAAATCTAATGTTGGGCCCATTCTCAAAGTCTTTCCAGTTTGAGAGGACCTCCCCAAATGTTCCCTTCCCTGGAATAACCAATGAGAACCTCTCTGTACTATAAGGAGGTTTCAAAGAGGATGCCAGTGGAGGTCTCTATGTCCATATAATAATTTAGTTCAGCACCAAGTCAATATTCAGACTGTCCCCAAAGTCTTGATGCAGTTTTAATAGTGTAAAAACATGCACTAAGACTTTTGGGACAGTTCATATTCTACAACTATAAGCTCTCCTTTCTGTTTTACTACTTTGCTATAGTTCTTTTGGAATGCTTCAGTCAAGAACATTTCCTCCATTGGCTAATCAAATATATTTATTCACAGATTCACAAAATCTTAAAAATGCAAGCTATCCCTGATATTATATAGTCCAAGTCAGACCTGAATAAGAGTCCCATTTATAACATATTCCACAAATGGTCATTTATTAAGCCTCTGCTCAAAGACCTTCACTGGAGAAAAACTTACTACCTCCCGAGGAAGTCCATTACACTTTGGGATAATTCTGATTGTTAGAATTTTTTTTTCCCTGGCACCAAACGTAAGTGTGCTGTTTTATTCTTTTCATTCATTGCTCTTGGTTCTTCCCTTTGGGACTGAGCAGAGTACAATCCTAAACCTCCTTCTATCTGCCGGTCTTCCAAATACTTGAAGACAGTTAGCATGTCTTTCGCTGTTTGCTCTTTTTGCCGGTCAAAAATCTCTGGGTTTCCAATTGATTCTTCTATGGCATGGGTTCTAGGCTCTGGACTATTCTTTTTTCTCTACTCTTAGAGTCCCTAGCTTATCAATGTAGTTCTCAGACTACATGCATATATATGTGTATGGATGCATATGTATATGTATGTGTATTATGTGTGTATGCATGCATACATGCATACGTGTATATGTATATATATTGTCTGTATATGTGTGAGCTAATGTATGTGTATATACATATAGGTATATAAATATATATATATATATATATATGTACACTGTACTTACTATAAAGACCTACAGAGATGGTACTATGTTGTATAGAATCTGAATATTATATATGATGATATGTAATATATTGATATTACATAATGATGTATTATTGCATTAGGATGTATTAACATGTTATAGATTATATTATATATTAGTAACAATATATTAATATATAACATAATTGAATATGATACACATTTTATTAATATATGTATACTATTTAGACTCTATCTATACTTCTATACTACCATCTCTGTAGGCCTGAACTGTATATCCTCCCTAAGGAGCTTAAAATAGCATCCTGGAGCTCTAGAGAGAGAGATAGCTATCTCTACATAGAGGGGACCTTAGAATCCCACCTCTCTATATAGAGATGGATATAATAGATAGATATAGATAATGATATTGATTCAGAGGTTCCCAAACTTATTTGGCCTACCATGCCTTTTTCAAAAAAAATTACTCAACTGCCCCCCTGGGATTAGGTTAGGATAAACCTTATTTTTATTTAACCCCCCCCCCCCAATTACACCCAAGGCAACTACCACCTTCCTGAATTTTTCCAGCCCTCCCCATGGGGTGGTATTACCCACTTTGGGAACCTATGAATGAGTCAGTCATCCTTCACACTTTTTCTAGTAGATAGCCATTGGTTGGTTGACTCTTGTCCTTTGTAGACCTTCAGCTTGGTAGGTAATTTAATACTTCCTTCTCACACTTTCTTTCAGATTCTCCTAAACACTGAATTTGCTCTGACATGTATGCATCAACCACATCATCTATGTGTACATCCCTGAGGTATGCTGCCAAGGTCAGTTAATTTATGCACAGCATTCATTATTTCTCCATTTACTGTAACCGATGGTTCCACATGTGGATGATGTGGTGCTGGTTGGTGGAGAACCTGTGTTTTCTTGGTGTTAATTGTTAGACCAAAATTAGCACAAGCAGGAGAGAACTCTCTTATACTTTGTTGTATCTTGGCTTCAGAGGCTGCATTGAGTGCACAATCAGATAGCGACTGAGAACCTTTTCAGATTTATATGGATGATCTTATAATATTATATCACCTTCCTATATTAAATTGCATGTCTTTACTACTGTTGTCATCAAACTATCCAACCATATTAAGACCCTTAACCCTTTATAAATTCATCAGTGTGTCTGTGACTATGAAATTATGCAGAGTAAACAAATATACCCTGTGGCCTACCCAACTTTTGCTGTCAACTGAGTTGCCAATCAGTGCTAGCTGCACCCATTGCTGGAAAAGGGTCCCCTTCCATCTCTTTCTGACCAATTGTCACACCTCTTGCCATCTCTGGTCTGAAAGTTTCTCAAGTTGCTACTTCTGTCACAGCTGCCTCTAAAGCCCACCACCACTGGTGATCCTGCTATCACCCCCTTATTACAGACCTCTCCTATAGACCCCCTATGTTGCCTTAGACTGGGGAAAAATGTATCTCTCTGACCTTTTTTTTTTGCTTCTGCTGATGAAAAATTTGATTCAAGGAATTATTTTAAAGTTATTTGGAGGGGAATGTTGGGAGAGTTCATCTGAGTCCTGGCCTGTACTCCACCATCTTGGCTCTATCCCTCATTGCCATGTTTCTCTTCTTTGTTTTTGAGCTTACTTGTGGGATCCTCATCACTTTCAGTACTTAGGGTAGTTATACTGCCTTCCTAGGGGTTCACGTACCTCAAATAAACATTAACATATTAATATCACATAGTATATTTTACCAGGAAGCTTTCATCATCTTTAATCAATTAATCAACAGGCATTTATTAAGTGCTTACTATATGCCAGACAATGTACTATGTGTTGGGCACACAAATATAAATATATGATAATCTTTGCCCTCAGGAAGCTTACATTACACTAAAATAAACTTCCTCTCAAATATTTGAAAATATTTATGACTCTACATTTGCATTTTAGCACATTAACTAATCCTAACATTTGGTGTTACCCTTCAATCAATAGCCACTTTTTGGAGAGGAAGGTATTTTTACAACACATGTGGCTTAGGCTGGGATCTCCTACTTCTCCAAGAGTACCAAATGCCCCTTTTTTATTATTATTTTTCTGAGATCAAATGAAACCTTACCACCTACTTTTAAAATTCCCTGAGTGAGGATTGGCTATTCTGTCAGGAATTTCCTCATCTGGCAAGGCTATTTGGATTTGACCTTAGGGGACTTTTATTGGGGAAAGGAAGGCATGGGGGTGAGCTGAAGGAGTATGGTGGCATGCCTGACTCTCTCACTCATGTCTGAAAGCCAGGCCAAAATTTTTGGTCATGCATGTATTTAAGGATTTTTCTGAAATGGTTATGCTTGGCTAGGGATATCAAAGAACAAAAAAAAATTACAGTCCTGTTAGAAATGAAAGATGTTTGTATGTTTTCTTGAGGAATAAATGTTAGAGGAGTTAAGAGAAAGAATATTTTAGATCTCTAAGGATTCTGGCATAGTTAATATGATAAACACACAGAAGCCAGACAATACTAATGATAAAAATAATATCATGTACAACCTCTCAAGCAATAGGTTAATTTAACATAAATTTGACTTGGAATTATTATTTCAAACAGGACTAGGTTTTTATTTGTTTCTCTTTTGATTTATAGCTTCAATAACTAGACATACATAAGACAGGATGTTATTATATCAGTTCTGAGGCCTATGGAGAAAATATATATAGATAATTATTGCTGCAACCACAGAAAAAGAATACCAAATGGGTAATTTTTGTCTTTAACAAGGAACTAATGTGCATGGCTATCAATTTCTTAGAAACTTTTCCACAGTTTGTCACACGAAACAAAACAGTTGTTTTTATACTGTCTTCTAATTGTTTTCTGGTGACTTAAAGCAAAAAAAGATGGCCTCAAATCCTACTTAGATTATTGATATGACACTCGGCCAGTCACTTTGCTTCTTTGTCTTCTTATCTGTAAAATGGAAACTACCACACAGTGCATTTAGAAGGATAGGAAAAGGGACTGGGTTTGTGATTTTATTGGTGGAGGGAAATCCCAGAAGAGGAAACTTCCTCTATTAATGCAGAGGTGAATCTAATATATTAACATTTTTTGTGACAAGCACTCACTGAAATAGAGCAAACCATAAAATTAAACAAGCATTTAATAAGTACCTACTGTGTGCCAGACACTGTGCCAAACATTGAAGTTACAAAGGCAAAAATAAAATTGCCCTTGCCATCAAGGAGTTTGCATTCTATTAGGAAAGACAACCTCTAAACCTACATGTTTATACAAAATAAATGCAAAGTGATTTTCAGGACAGACACTTCTAGCTGAGGAAAAAGAGAAGGAAATCACTTTTAAAGGGAGTTCAAGTAAACATTGCAGAATTTCACCAGTGGTTGAGGGCTCAGAGACAAGTTCTGTTTGGTTTCATATATAAATCTATGTCCTTCAATAATGAGTAGGTGCTTCCCTGAAAAGAAAGGTAGAGTTGAGGAATGAAATGTTGATTGTTCTCTGAAAAGCTAAGGAAATATAAAATTTAATATTTCTTGCCATCAAAACACACTTCCCAAATGGCCATGGGAATCCCCAGAAAGTGGCTATAAATGTCACTTAGTTGTTAAAAATAAAATCGATATACGGAAATATTTATGTAGCAACAAAAAGTCATTGTGCCAAATATCCTCCAAGTTAGAATAGAATAATAATTTCAAAGAAGCACAGGATTTTAGAGTTGAAAGGGACCCCAGAAGTCTTCTATTTCAACATGTAACCAAGAATGAATTTCTACTATAGCATGTCTTCAAGTCTTGGATTTCAGAAATTTATTTAGGGAGGATCTAGCACCTTCCAAATCAACCCATTCCACATTTGGACAACTCTAATTGTTAGGAAGTATTTTTTTTTCCCTGAAATCAAGCCTCAGTTTGCTTCTTTGCAATGTGCTTGAATTGGTTTTGGCTCTGTGCTATGGGGTCAAAGAAATAAAATATAATCTCTCTTCCACATGACAGACCTTCAAATAGCTAAATACAGCCATCACATCTGCCCTGAGTTTTCCCTTCTCCAGATTAAACATTTGCATTTCCTTTAATCAGTCCTCATATGGACTCATATGACTTGAAAGATTTTATGCTTCTGATTGCATTCCTTTGGATGCTTGTAGTGTACAAAACTCAACACCATATATAAGATACAGTCTAATAAGGAGTGAAAAAAACTATCCTTTTATTCCTGGAAGTCAAAGCTTTCTCCCACCAAAACATAAGCATAAATATTTTTAATTTAATTTATTTTATTTTTAACTTAATAAATAAAACAAACATTCCCATAACACAACAGAATAAAAAAAAGATAATTGCACATGAAGCTGCAAGTCTATTATGTACGTCTTGCTATTCCTTTCAAATATAAAATAAAGTTATCATGTAACTTACTTTTTTTTTCTTTTTTCCCTCCTCCACCCATCCAAAGATGGGCTGCTATTAGAAGCAAATATGTAAAACCATTCTATATATACTTCTATATATTAGTTCTTTCTCTGGATACAGAAAACATCTTCTTTCATAGGTCCTTTGTAGTTAATTTGGGTATTTATAATAGTCTAAATGACTTAGTCACTCGAAGTTCTCAAAACAATATTACTATATACAACATTATTTTGGTTCTGTTCATTTTACTTTTCATTATTTCATGAAAATCTATCCATATTTTTATACAAATAGTTCCTTTTCTTTTTTAATCTCTTTAGGATGTAGACCTGAGTCAAAGGGTATGACCAGTGTTTTAGCTCTTTGGGCATAATTCCAAATTGCTCTCTAGAATGATTGGATCAGTTTATAATTCCACCAATAGTGTATTAATGTTCCAATTTTCTCAAATCTACTCTAATATTTGTCATTTTCCTTTCCTGTCATATTAGCCAATCTGATAGGTGTGAGGTGGTACCTCAGAGTTGTTTTAATTTGTAATTCTCTACTCAATAGTGATTTAGATAATTTTTTCATATAACTATCGATAGCTTTGATTCTTCTTCTGAAAATTGCCCATTCACTTCCTTTGACCATTTATCAATTGAGAAATTACTTGTATTCTTATAAATTTGATTCAGTTCTCTACTTATTTGGGAAATGTTGTCTTTATCAAAGATATTTGATGTAAAATCCCACCCTCCCCCGTCAGCTTTCTGTTTTCCTTCTAATTTTGGCTGCATTTGTTTTGTTTGTGCAAAAACTTTTTTTTTTATTTAATGTAATCAAAATCATCATTTTACATCTTATAGTGCTCTCTAACTGTTGTTTGGTCATATATTTATGCCCCTCTAATTTGTTTATAGTATCACCTTTTATGTCTCAATAATGTACCCATTTTGACCTTATCTTGATACAGTGTGAGATGTTGGTCTATACCTAGTTTCTGTCAAACTGTTTTCCAGTTTGCTTAATATTTGTCTCGTTGAATTGACTTATTTAATGCAGCTTAAATTTCCACTAGTCTTTTTGGCTGCCAATATCACCATATTGACTTTGAGCTAATAGTCCACTAAAACCCCCAGATCTTTTTGATACTAACTACTATCATTAGATACTATGTTCATAAAGTTGATTTTTTTGACCCCAAGTGTAATATTTTGTATTTATCTTTATTACAGTTTGTTTTCTCAGCCAAACATTCTAGCCTGCCAAAGTCCTTTTGGATGTCATCTCTGCTGTCCATTACAATTTAAAAGTGTTCTATGCTAGTGTTGTCAAATTCCGATAGAAACAGGGGCTACTAAACCATATATAAGGATCCCTGTAGGTTACATATTGACTTAGAAAACCATGTATTAACATAATCTGTGTTCTATTGCATTTTTAATCTTATTAAAAATATCCCAATTACATTTTAATCTGGTTTACTCTAGATTGTTGCAGGCAGTATTCCCATGTGTTAGGCACTTCTTTCTACATCGTTGTGAGCTCTATGATATAGAAAATAGAAAATTGTCCTCGGAATACCCCCAAATGGGGTCAAATCTGGCTTTTTTTACATATTAATTATGTGACCTTTGGCATGTCACTTAACTTCTCAGTGCCCCAAGCAGCTCTCTAGGACAATAAGTTGAAAAGAGATGATGAACTGTTTTGTATGAAGGAGTTTCCTTCCCAGCATATCTCTATACCAGTGAAATCGTAGATCTGGTTACTTAGATCAATAGTTAGGCAGACTGACAGACAGACAGATAGATAGAAAGATAAATGGGTGGATGGATGGATGGATAGATGATACATACATACATAGATATATATACATATACATGCATATATACAGATAGAGGGTATATGTGTATATATACACATATGTATGTACATGCATATGTATATATGTATATATGTGTGTATATATATATATATATATATACACATACATATATATTTAGCTATGCCCTTCAGATATCTGAAAACCAAATAATGAAGAGAGAAGTAGAAAAATGAATTCAATGTTACATCTTAATATTTTATTAGATCCATGATTTCATTCCTCTAATGTGAGTAAAGATAACCCTTCAATGCTTTCTCTTATTTTGGGATTCTCCATATCCTGACTTAAATCCTCCATAGAAGACTACTGAGATCTTCCTCAAAGCTTTTTAACATCTCGGGTGACCAGAGAAATACTTAGGTTGAAGAATAGCTATAAAATTATAAGGATATTTCATCTAAGTTAACAATTGTTTCAGAAATATGTCCTTCTACCATCTATCACTCTGCATGAACAACTGACTTGTCTACTTTTGCCATCATAAATTTCCAGTGTATCTACTAGGTGACTTCTTGTTTTTAAGTCATCATTGGCAATACATTACTTATGACCACCATGCAGATTTGAAGCAGCCTTTGGGCTACCAGAAATTTAGATTTCTCCAGAGATTATAGCCTTCTTTGGTTTGCAGCCACTGAGAATTTTGAATGGGGAAAAAAACTGAGTTTTCTCATTAAGAAGCAGGAACAAAGAAAAGTTTTTATTGTTATGGAGGTGAATATACACAGTTAAAAATTCTAGAAAGGACTTGGTGGGGGGGGGGATGAAATCTTAGAGAGTTTCCCATGTGAACTCTGGAAGAGATTCCACAATAATTTTGATGGAAAAAACAAATGCATTGCTTCCTAGGAATGAATGGTTGCATGTAACCCACATCACATGGCCAGAACAAATGGTCAGCTGAGCTTTTATTAATATTTTATTCAAATGATCTCATCAACAATGGTACTTTAGAGTCCCTTTAGCAGAAAATAAAGAGTCATCCACCCCGGTTGCTGATTGACACCATTTTTATTTCATAAAATGACACCAGTTGAGCTCCAATGAAAAGTTCATAATGGCCTTTATTTACATTTAATTAGCACCTCTCTGCATTAATATCCCATTTTATCAATCTAATGCAACCTTAATACAAAAAGGATGTAAATTCGATATGATAACAACATGTACCTGGGTGTTTTAATTAATCTGTCTAAACTGAACATGCCACTTCAAATTCATAAAGATCAAGCTTCACGTCACCCCCTTGAGCCTCATCATATTAATTGGTTTCTATGACAGAAAATGATCTTTATATTATTCTAACTGCAGAGCAGACATTATAACCCCTGTTGCTCATGATGAGCATGGAAGGTAAACACAAAACCTGCCTAGATGGAGAGTAATAGGAATTCACACAGCTTTGTTGCCCCTACTTTTCTTAACCTGAACAACTAAGCTATTAAAAGCGTCCCAGGGTGGGGGTTGCTGGAGGTTCCACTTTTGTATCGATTTCATTGTAACATTTCAATATGAATGGAAGGTGGGAGGGTGAGTATTATAATTTAGTCTTGGAAATTATTTTTTTTCTGAATGTGTCTGGAAGTAGTTTGGGTAATGATCACTTCTAAAGTTTTTAAATATTTTGTAATTTATGACTTGTGCAGTAGGGAAATCCACTTTCCTCCCTCCTGGAGCTGGTGGCCACACGACTAACATGTGTCTGAAGTGTTATTCAAACACAATTCTCTTCTTGTTCAAGGCCAATTGAAAGAACTCTGGACTTAGATTGAGGAGAGACCTGGGTTCAAATCTCATCGATGGCACTTGCTAGCTGTGGGACTCCGGGGAAGTCAATGAATTTTTAAATTTGAAGAATG
The DNA here is from genome assembly GCF_900497805.2 of Vombatus ursinus. Taxonomy (NCBI): domain Eukaryota; kingdom Metazoa; phylum Chordata; class Mammalia; order Diprotodontia; family Vombatidae; genus Vombatus; species Vombatus ursinus. The sequence continues at coordinate 4,693,601 of NW_020954581.1, forward strand.
ACATATATTTGCACCTTACAAGGTAAGTGTTCTTATTACGGTTTTACAGACAGCAAAACTGAGGCTCTTGGCTCTAAGAGAGCAGAAGGTAGATTTCCCTACTACACATCATAAATTACAAAACATTTAGAAATTTTAGAAGTAATCATTACACCGAATATTTCTAGACACATTTGGAAAGAAGTAATAAGCATTATTAATATTGTAAATATTTATAGAAGTTGCTTGAGACAGCTTCTCTGACTACCCTTTACTGTTCTGGCTACACTTTCATTCATTGTCCCAACTCACTGGTCAAGGTGGGGGAGCTCATTTACTCTTTGCTGCCCAATACTGCTCTCTCTGTCATCACTACTCAGTAACTTTCCTTTCGATTTATATTTATCATGCAATCAAGATTCTGGTAGTCATTGCCTAAAAGTACCAGTGCACTTTCTTTTCATCCTCAATGAGTTCAGTGTCTAGCTCACAGCCTTTCCTCCCCAGCTACTGCCCTTACACTAAGGGAACTTCACCGTATTTAATCATACTCCCTCAAATACCCAGACTCCCAAATATTCAACTTGCTCATTGGTCATGACCCATAGCTCTGCTTTTTCATAGCTATAAGCATAAATAGCCATACCCTTGATCTTGCCATCACCCACATGTATTCCTCACCCATGTTCATGAACTCTGAAATTCCTTTATCTGATTGTAATCTGTTGTCATTCCACCTCTCCCTTTTCCTTGCAAATGCAAACCCTCTTCTTTGTCCTCACAATGACTCTATTATTTCTCAGGCTTCACCTGTGCACTGATTCCATTATCTTGTCCTCCCCATCTTATCTCACTGATGAACCATTTCATATCTACACTGTCCTTTTATCCTATTGATGATCTTGCCCTGCCAAACCCCAGGCTTGGATTATTTCTACCATCTGATGTTTTCGTTCCTACTCACCTGTTGCTAAATGAAGCTAGAGAAAATATGAGAAAAAAAATGACCAACATGCTGACAAGGTTCATTAAAATTTGTTACATAATGTTAACTGGGCTCTCACTGCTGCTAGGTAATCCTTTTGCACAACACTAATAGATCTACTATCACATTTATCATGGCATTTTTCCAATTCCTCCTTAATGAGATTTTTATCTCTATGCAGGTGACTTTCAGATCCACTTGTCCAGCCAAACTCCAGTCTTGCACCTCCAGCTACCTATGGACATTTCAAATCGCATGTTCCATAGTCATCTTTAACCCATGTCAAAAACTGAACTCATTATGTCTATCCACAAACCCTCCTCTCTTCCTAATTTGCCTATTATGATCAAGGGTGCAACCATTATCCTAATTTTTCATTCCTCCTTAAGCCTCCTATAGCTATTCCTTCCCCTACCCTCTCAGCTAAGAATGTTACCAAATAATTCACTGCAAAAAAATTGTAGGCATTTGCAGAGAGCTCCCTCATCTTTGATGTTCTTCATCTCATAATGCAGATACCTTCTGCCATTCAGTCTTTTTTTTCCTTCACCCCCATTTTATATGAAGAGAAGTTCAAGACAAACCCCTTTACATGCACAAGTGATACCATTCCATCCCTTCTTCTCTAACAGATTGCGCACTATCACCCTGTCCCTTCACTAATATTCAATCCCTCTATTTTCTACAGTTTACTTCCCAATTGTTTACTAACATCCATATCTCACCCATTCTCAGAAACCTCACAATCCATCCATTCCTAACAGCAACTCTCCTGTACTTCTCCACTCTTTTGTGCCCTAACTCATAGAGAAGGCTGTCTTCAATAGGTGCTTTCACTTTCTTTCCTCTTACTCTTTTCTTAACTCTTTGAAATCTGGCTTCTGACCACATCATTCAACTAAAATTGCTGTATCCAAAGTTGCTAATGATCTTTTAACTATCAAATCTTGTGACCTTTTCCAATTCTCATTCTTATCCTCTTTCATTAGTGTCTGACACTGTAGATCACCTTCTCCTTGATACTCTCTTCTCTCTTGGTTATCATGACACCACTATCTTGCCTCCCCTCCTACCTATCTCACAATTCCTTCTCTATTTTCTGTGGTAAATATTTATCCACATTACACCTGCTAAGAGTAGGGTGTGCCCAGGTTCTATTTTAGATCCTCTTTCTTTTTCCCACAGTGTAATTTTGCTTGGTAATCTCATTAACTTCTGTAGATTCAATTTTCATGTCTATGCAGGTGACTTTCAGATCCACTTCTCCAGCCAAACTCCAGTCTTGCACCTCCAGCTACCTATGGACATCTCAAATTGCATGTTCCATAGTCATCTTTAACCCATGTCAAAAATTGAACTCTTTATGTCCATCCACAAACCCTCCTCTCTTCCTAACTTGCCTATTATGATCAAGAGTACAACCATTATCCCAGATCCCTGGGTTTGCAATCTAGGTGTAATGCTCTACTTCTCACTCTTTCTCATCCACCCATACCCAAATAGTGGTCAAATCCTAATGGTACCATACATATATCTATATATCTATATCTATATCTACATCTATATCTATATCTATATCTATATCTATATCTATATCTATCTATCTATCTATCTATATATATATACATATATATATATGTATATATGTCTCCTTGCTGTAAGTCTCTTTTCACTCCAATCTAGCCTCCACTCATTTGTTAAACTGATTTTCCTAAAACACAGGCCTGACCATATTACCCCCTACTCAATAAACTGCAACATCTCCCTATTACCTCCAAGATCAAATATAAAATATTCTCTCTCTCGAAGCCCTTCATAACTTTGCCAATTCCTACCTTTCTTGTCATTTTTCACTTTACTTCCTTCATATATTCTTAGGTCCACTGACATTGGCATTTTTGATGCTTCTTAAAAAAGAACCTCTAAGAAAACAAGTCATTCCCTGATTGATAAATGGCCAAAAGATGTGAACAGTTTTCAGATAAAGAAATCAAAGCTATTTATAGTCATATGAAAAAATGTTCCAAAGTACTATTGATTAGAGAAATGCAAATCAAAACAATTCTTAGCTGACACCTCATACCTATCAGATTGGATAATATGACAGAAAAGGAAAATGACAAATGTTGGAGGGGATGTAGGCAAATTGCCATGCTAATACATTGTTGATGGAGTTGTGAACCGATGCAACCATTCTGGAGAGCAGTTTGGAACTATATCCAAAGAGCTATAAAACTGTGCATACTCTTTGATCCAGCAATACCGCTGCTAGGTCTCTATCTCAAAGAGATTTAAAGAGGGGGTGGGGGAACCTATCTGTACAAAAATATTTCTATCAACTCTTTTTTGGGATAGCTAAAAATTGGAAACTGAGGGGATACCCATCAATTAGGGAATGGCTGAACAAGTTGTAGTGTATGACTGTAATGGAATATTAATGTGTTATACAAAATAAAAAGTAGGATGATTTCAAAAAAACCCTGAAAAGACTTATGTAAACTGACAAAAAGTGAAGTGAATAAAACTAGGAGAACATTGTACACAATAACTGAAGTATCGTACTATGAAGAACTGTGAATGGCTTGGCTGTTCTCAGCAATACAGTGATTCAAGACAATCCCAAGGAGCCATGACGAAAAATGCTATCCACCTCCAGAGTAAAAACTGATGTTGTCTGAATATAGACTGGAGCATACTGTTTTTCTCTTTCTCTTTGTTTTTTCTTCCTTCCTTTTCTTCTTTCCTTTCATTTTTTCCTTCCTTTCTTTTTCCTTCCTTCTTTCCCTCCTTCCTTCTTTTCTTCCTTCTTTCCTTCCTTCCTCTTTTTCTTTTTTCTCTTCCTTCCTTTCTTTTTCTTTCTTCATCCTTTCCCTCCTTCCTTCCTTCCTTCCTTTCTTTCTCTTTCTTTTTCTTCTTCTTACACAAAATGACTAATATGAAAATGTTATGATTGCACATGCATAATCATATCTGATTGCTTACCATCTCAGGGATGGTAGAAAGGAGGAAGGTAGGGATACAGTTTTGAACTCAAAACTTAAAAAAAAGAATGTTAAAAATTTGTTTTTACATGTAATTGTGGAAAAATAAAATATTGTTTTTTAAAAGACACTTTATCTCCCAATTGTGTTTTCACTAGTTATTCCTAAGCCTCCTCTTCTCTACCTCTTACCTTCCTTGGCTTCCTTCAGGTCTCAGCTAAAGTTCCACCTGACGTAAAAGACCTTTCCCAGGCCTTCTTAATCTCATTGCCTTCCCTCTGAAATTACCCACAATTTATCCTGTACATATCTTGCTTGTGCATAATTGTTTGCATGCTCTTTCCCCCAATAGATTGACCTGCTTGAGAGGACTGTTATTTGCCTCTGGTTCCCAGTAGGCACTTGATGAGGACTAGTTGGCTGCCCTGAGATTGGTCTATACTGGATGGGTGAAAATTTGCATTATACAAAGATATAATCTAATGGCAATGTCTGCCAATAGCCTGTGTTTAATAAATTTGGACCCATTTCATCTCCGAACCTCACTTCTTTTTAATCCTGTGTTATTTTATAGCTAATTTTTATATCTATTTTTTCCTTTTTTGTTTTAGTAGCCCTACTAAAGACTCTTTCTCAGGCATGGACATGGGTTGAGAGTTCAAATATAGTGGGGAGTGGGAGAGAGAAATTTTCCATGAAGTTAGCCTAACACCTTTCCTTTAAATAAACATGGTTCCACCTTTACTTTTCTCTACAGGCTGATTTTCTTTTCCAACACATCAAAGAAATAAAACATACATACACACACACACACACACACAACTAACATTGGGAACAAAGGAGTAAACAGAAGTGTAATTTATCACTCTAACAGTCAAAACATACCCAGCTGTGATTGTTATCAGATCCTAACCAGGACACAGTCTCTCATCTAATTAGTAAACAAATCAATGGGTTGAAAGTAGAAATTGCGATTGTAGCCAGTTCCTGAACTTTCATTGTGATAGATTCAGAAGAAATGGAAAACATTTTAGGTGCTCTAGGATATCTTACTCTTTGGGGGCAGACACACCCTACCCAAACAGAGTATTATCTCAAAGAATGCAAATGGATACTGCCAAAAGTGTATTAGCCAGATTCTAAGCAGGCAAAATTCAATCCAATCATTCAACAGGCTGTTCAATTTAATTCTACAAGCATTTGGTATGTGCCAGGCACTATGTGGTGCTGGGCATACAAATCCAAAACTGAGACAGCTCTTTTCCTCATTCTTGCATTGTACTGGTAAGGCACAATATGGGCACGTATTAAATTAATATAAAACACATATGAGATAAATACTTTCTAGTTTTTTGGAAGCACTGACAATGATGAGGCTGCATCGAGGTTCTGGGCACATTTAGCCAGAAGAGAAGGCTCAGAAGGTGCATGATATCTGTCTCTAAATATATGAAAGTCTCTCATATGAAGGAAAGATTCAATTTGTTACGTGTGACCCCAGAATACAGAAATGTAAGTAATACATAGAAGTTGCAAAGAAGCTAATTTAGGCTTGATATGGGGAGAGGGGGAATTTCTTAAGAAGTATGTAAAATGTATGCTTTCTGTGTAAGATTTATATGTCCACATAGGATACTTAACTGTATAAGCTGGTGGCTTGAGGGGAATCATGTATATTTCTGGAATCTTGCTGGCTCCTCTCCAAGACCATGACCCCTGCCTTGAGGGGAACAAAATGAACCATAAGGATAGTCCATTAGTTATCCTCTAAAGAAAGGGGCAGTCTACTGGAATTATGTATATTTCCTCCCTCCAAATATTGCTGCTCTACAGGCATACTACAATCTCTGATGTATATCCTTTAAGTGAAAATGGAACCCAAGCTTGAACTCAGAAGCTTTATCCCTTCCCTCCAATATCATAAATGGTCAATATTACCTAAGTTCATTTTTTCTGAGGAGATGAAAAATAGAAATTGGAGAAGCTCTCCAAATTAAAATATGCCAGAAAGTACACCAGGGTGAGTGGTCTCCTTAAACGAGATTATCCACAAACCCTCCTTTCTTCCTGATGTCCCTATTATGATCAAGAGTACTACCATTATCCCAGTTACCTAGACTTGCAACATAGATGCCATGCTCTACTCTTCACTCTCTCTCATCTATCCATATCAAACATGGTCAAAGCCTAGTGGTACCTTTATAATATCTCCCCCAAATATCCTCTTCTCTCCTCTCACAATTCTACCACCCTGGTGGAGATCCTTGTCACTTTACACTATGACTATTTCAAAAGTCTGTGGTGGTCTTGCTCATTCAAGGAAATATTCCCGGAAGTCTCTAGAAAGCAAGTTTGAAGTCATGGACGTGTTGATTTTCTTTGCTTGTCTCCACTACAAAGGCTATTTCTCTCTTTTCACATGTCAAGAATTGGTACACGAGAAAGCCTAGAATCACATGGTTCCTTTTTCAAAATAGGAATGAAGAATGTCTCTCTTCTCCATAAATTGAACCAAATTTGTCCCTCATCTCCTTGTTCTGTTCACCAATCTGGAATCACATTTTGCAGGCTGCATACAGCAGAGTTATACCATTCCTCACCCATCTTAGTTATTACTAAAAGTATGCAAATGTAAAATGGGCTATGTTGAGAGGTGATGAGTTCCTCCTTCCTTGGAATTCTGCAAGTAGAGACTGGAAGACAATTTGTTGGATCTGTTATAAATGGGATTTTTGGGGGGGATGTGGGTTGGATTAGATGACCGCTGAGGGCCTTCCAACTATCAAATTCTATGCTCTAACTAGGTAAATGAAAAAAACTATCTTTTGAGAGGTAGCAGTTGAACTGAGCCTTAAAAGAATGTCTATGTTATCCAAGGCAGTGTGATAAGCTCTAGGGATACAAAGAAAGAAACTTAAAAAAAAGGGACTAAAAACCAACATTCCTGATATTCTCCCAGCCCACTAATAGTGGCTTCTGCCAAATCTCAGCGGAATGAAGACTGACACAGGGTGCCACATAAAAAATATTGTGTCTTTTCTCTGGAGTGTAAAAGTTAATTTTATAGTATTACTTGCGTAATCACTAACCTGTGAGAATCTCTAGGCCTTCTGTGAGTTAGTAATCAGAGACATATTTTCTAATAAACACATTTCTAATAAACACAATGTTTATTTTGAAGATGTATTGCTTTTGTTACCTGTCTTTAGTTGTTTTATCCATTCTTTCGACAACCATTAATTAACTGCTTATGCTGTGCAAAACATTGTTGTAGGCACAGCTAGAAATATGAAGTTGTTTATAGGTAGGCCCCGCCCACTGGGAACTTACAATTTACCACATGGTGACGCATGTACCAAATTTGGCGGTGGAATCTATGATGTCTTTGGTAAGGAGAACTCCCTCTACCATTAAAAATAAGTATGCACTTTATGACTCACATTCTTAAAGAGTTGTACTACAAAGGACGTATGAAAGAAGATACTACCTATATCCAGAGAAAGAAATGATAAATAGAAGTATGTATAGAATGGTTTTACATATATATACATATGTACATACACATACATACATAGCTATACATAGATATATCTATCTATATCTATCTATCTATCTAAACACGTATTTGTGGCTCATGGTAGTCATCTCAGGGGTGGGGATGGGGAGGGAATAAAAAAAGGGAAAAAAGTTACATGATAACTTTATTATATATTCAAAAAGAAGAAGCAAGTTGTACATAATAAATTTGCAGTTTCATATAAAATCATCTTTTTTCTATTCTATTCTGTTATGAAAATGCTTGTTTTATTTCTTAAATTCAGAATAAAATAAATTTAATTTAAAAAAAGAAAAGAAAGGACGTTAGAAGTTAGCTAATCCAATCCCCCTTATTTTCCAGACAAATGAACTCATGCCTTTAGAAGCTCTATGCCTAGCTCAGTGATATCCAAATAGTACAATCCCTAGAAGAGGGAGGATTCCAACGAATGTTTATGTCTCCCTCTCAGTACCCAGCCCAATGTCCTTAATTAATAAATGTTTGTTAAATGTGATGCTGGCTTTATTATGCCTTCTTTTTGCTTATTTTCATTCGTTTTCTTTGTTTCTCTTTTTTTCAGGTAATTTCACTAAAATGATCAGTTTACAACCCCCATACTCCCAATTGCACAAGCAATAAAATACAAACCAGAAATTTTAAAAGTGATTATTTCATGATATATTAAGTCACATTGAGAAAGGAACACAAATGAGGTTTAGGATTATTTTGGCATCATCATTCCCCCCTTCTGTGGAAATATAACAGCTAATAAACAGCTGCTGAGTTGTTTGATCTCATAAACATTTCTTTCTCTATACCTGCTCATACACACTCGTCTTATGACACTTACCAACCTGTACACCAGCCTGGTTCACTGACATTTTCCCCAAGAGGAGAAAAAACTATTGACAACACTCACAGCTCTAGTCCTTTTCGGGCCAGAGCAATTGAATGATGTGTGAATTGTTATACCCAAGAACAGGCTTGGGTTGTAGTAGAACCAGATGGAGGCCTCTTTGGGACTCTTCAGTATTCACTATTCTGAGATGTGGAATTCACTAAAATGAAACATTTTAGCCTATGCCATAGCATTTCATTACCTGTCACAAAAGTTTAAGGGCACCACTGGACTGTCCCCTCCTCTACTTATATCCCCACCCAGACATGGCATTCTGAAACACCACTGCAACGTGGAGTTGTATGTCCACACCGGGATGGGGTTAAGAGCTTTGCTCTGAAGTGGTCACACAGAATAACTGACCTATACTGAGGCAGTTATTAGTTTATGTGACAATGGAATAAACGATCTGTTCTACTTCTCCTCTGAGATTTTGATCTGTCTTTCCATTGTGGGGTGTTTTTGGCATCCTCAGGTGGGTTTCAGTTTGATTAAGAAACCTGACAGATTGTCTCTAAATTTCAGGAACTCCAAGAAAGCACAGACAAGGTACATATGTGAGGAGAGAGATGGAACACTGTAGTGTAAGCCACAGTTATCTAAATAAGTCATCTTCATTTTCCCCATAGAATATAAGCTCCTTGATCATACTTTTTAAATCGTTGAGTTAATTTTTTTGTGCTTGCAGTTCCAGAACTCAGCAAAGTTCCTGGCTCCTAAAAGATATTTAATAAATGCTTGTTGATTGAATGCTTTATCCAAAGATGACAATAATCTCTTAATTGACAGGTCTTGACATGACTTGGCTAATTGAGTAAACGAGCTATCTCTAGCAGGTAACTTGGATCTGAAGAAAAGAAATCAATTCAAGAGACTGGGTACATTTATGTTGGAGAAGAGATGACTCACAGAATATGACAGCTAATTTTGAATGGTTGTCATATTAAAGAGACATTATTAATAATATTTAGCATTTATATAGCAGCTACTTTGTGCCAGGCACTGTGCTAAGAGCTTTACAAATATTATCTCATTTGATTGTCACAACAACCTATGAGAAATGTTCTCACCTCACAGTTAAAGAAATAGAGGTTAAATTACCTGCCTGGGGTCACACAGCTAGTAAGTATCCAAGGCTAGATTTGAACTCGAGTCTTCCTGACTTCAGATTCAGAACTTTTTCCATTGAACTGTTTTGATTAAACTTGTTCTGTTTGATCTCAAAAGTGAAAACTCAGAGTTATGAATAAAAGTTCCAAGAAGAAAACTTAAGCTCTATGTAAAAGGAATTCTAACAATGAGAGTTATCCCAGAGTATAATGGGCTTTAGGAAACAGGTTTAAATGTTTTTCCTTTCTTCCAAGGGAAAGCTCAGAAGATGACATTCATGTGTCAGTATATTAGGGAAACAATTGTGGTATAAAAACAAAAGGCGTCAATAAAGTTTAATTTTAAACAGTGCTAAATTTAAGGGAAAAAACCCTACCAACATCAACCCAAAATCTTGGCCTCTTGTCTCTTAAAAAGTATTTTGATCAGTGTGTATACTATCAATTAATATTCAGTTAATTCTTCAATAAGCATTTGTTAAGTGCCTACTATGTACATTGTGCTAGACATTGGCATTACACCTCTGCATACATTTCCTTCCCTATTTTTTAACTACACCAAACCATTTTCTATCCAATTTTAAAACTACTGCTCCAAAGGTACTGTGGCCACAGCATGTCTACCAGTTCAAACAATATTATCAGTACGATGAACTTCGGTGTTTGCTCTCTCACTCTTTGATGATAAGCCACACAGACAATACACTTGGAGTAGGGGAAAGATGTCATGGGATAAACCTATATCACTTAGAAACAATCATGCTATGAATTCAGACATTGCTTCTCAAAAAAAATATTCATGCCCCTGAATCAATATGAACTGTCCTGAATACAGGATGTTTATAATTTGTTGAGAGAATTTTGAATTAAATTTCAAGTCAACAAAAATTTGTTTCAATATTTACTGTGGGCCAGGCCTTAAGCTAGGTGCTAAGGATAGAAAGACAAAAGTGAAATTAGCCCTTCCCTTAAGGAGCTTAACTTCTGATTGTATGATACAACACATAACCATATATGTCTACTAAGCTAGCAAAGGAGAAGGGAATAAGCGTTTTTAAGTACCTACTATGTGTTGGGCACTGTGCTAGGTGCTTTGCAAATATCTCATATGATCACACAACAACCCTGTGAGGTAGGTGCTGTGATTATCTCAATTTTAGAGTTTGCTAGATATTTTGAGAAGGAAAGGAGGACTAAGAAATATAGTGAGATGGGGAGAGAAACTGGGCAGGAGGAGAACTTTATTTATCTTGGTTAGGAAAATCAACTGAGAAGTATGAGAATGACAGTCTGTAAGGTTAAGAACAACAACATCACCTTTGATTCTGATTTATATTTTCCCTTGCTAATGTAGACATGAACACAGAAGAAAGCAAGAGAACTTTGTGGAGAAGAGACAGACAACATGGGTTAGGACAAATCTGAGATAGACACGAAATACAAAAGTAAAAAACAGAACCAGACTATCAGCCCCTGGAAATCTAGCTTATCAAAAGAAAAGTGCACCAAAGTGAACAGTAAAGAGACATAGGAGCTACCCTAGTCTTTAATAATGGCATTCAAATCTCCATCCCTAACATGATTATTATTATTTAAAATCCAGAAATTTGGTGAATCACCTCCATTTAAAATATATGTGTATATGCATATGCATATGTATGTATATATGCATATAAATGTGTGTGTATGTATGCATGTGTGTATATACATATAATATATATATATATATATAAGCTTATAAGCTTATAAGCTGCTGTCATTGAACTAATTATTATGTATTCTGAATGGAATGGTCCTAGAAGGAGTCGGACTCAGGGAAGAACTTGAACATTAGCCAAATCACTCTCCCATGGAGGTCTTCCCATCAAGAAATCTCACCTTCTAGCAGAAGGACAAAAGGGGAGCAAAGCAGGCTGGGTTTTAATTTCAGACTATAGTATGGAGACATGTGGAATAGTATGTGATGTGTGCCTTCACTTTGATGAGCTCCAGTAATTTATCTGGCATTTCATGTGGGGCATTTCAGTATTCAAAATTGACTTTGTATTGAAGCATTTTTACATGAGTGACACCCTTTCCGGGACACTCATTCTGCAATATTTAATTAGTGCATCCTCGTGGCACTTAAAATACCATCCAAATAGGTGTTTTTATTGGTAGTTTCCACTGAAGAGGAACAAAAATAAACACCAGTCTCATTTCCATCGTATTATCAAGAGACCTGGTTGCAGACAAGCATCTACTGTAATCATAAGCCAGAAATGCACCTCAAATCCCATTCAACATCCTAGAAATTCCACCCTTAATATATTTGTAAACACATTGTCATAAAATCAAACTCTTTGCCTGATGTTGATGCCACATCACTTGACAATTGTGTAGGGGACCTGAATCTAGGAAATGTAATTTCCCTGTTGCTTACCTTGTAAAAAACTCTATTTTTAATATCAACTGGATATGAACTGGAATGACTGTGACAACTTCATCTCAAGTGCACCTGGATATGGCTTTATTTTGAAAAGTTTTGCTTGTAGGTGAACATAGATGTAATTCACAAAATCAGACTGGGGAAGATGGATGCCCAAAGAGTTTCTTTTCAGGTTATGAAGTTAATGGTTGTGAATATGTAATTTTGTAGTATGCTGTATATAGGAACAGCGACCAAAATACGTTTCTCCCCACACAGTCTGAACAAGCAAAATTGTCCTTTGACATTATATATATATATATATATATATATATATATATATATATATATATATACACCTACATATATCCTTTGAACCAAATTTTATTAGTTCTTCCTTTTTTCCTTTCTCCTTTCTCTCCTTCCCTCATCCCTTCCCTCCTTCTCTATCTTCTTCCCCATTTCCTCTTCTTCCACTTTTTCTTCTTTTTGCTCTGTTGATCATTTCCAGTTTATCTTGCATACATCTACTTTATACATAGCTCTTTGCCTGTTGTCTTCACATTAGACTGTGAACTCCTTGGGAACAGAGACTGTCTCTTCCCTTTCTTTATATTCCCAGTGCTCAACACTATGTCTGGCACATAGGAGGACTGATTAACTTCCTTCCTTTTTTCCTCCTCCTTTTCCTTGTTCTCCTTTTTGTCTACCCTATCTCTTTCTCCACTATTTACCCTATATCCCTAAGCCTCTGTATCATCCTTATGGTCACAGTTACATATGATGTTCACATACATGATGAAAGTGTATGTGCATATAGAATCACCAGTATCAGAATCTAAAGCATTCTATCTGCTGTCTGATGCCGCCATTTTCAGAGCTGATGGAAAATGGAACCAAAGATCTTTTTTATATGGCTTTAAAGTTACAGAAAGAAGTGAAGACACATATGCACATACAAATACATGTAATCTTCAGTATAAAAAAAAGATAAATGACTCCAACCTGTCAACAGAAGAGCACTTGTCACTTAAGTATTAATATTTCTTTTATTATATTGTGCATTTAGATTTAAAATGTCCTTTCAGGGCTACATTATTCTAATGCATCTTAAAAACAACTGATGTACCACAGAGTAGCAACAGTTTACCTAGTGCTTTATTAAAATTAAATTGAAAGCAACTTTGCTCTTAATGATGAACATATCCAGTGTTAATAGTCACCAACAGGCATTCATTTTCTCTCTGCACAGGGTCTAATTCCATTATAATAATATGTCCAAACCTCAAATGACCATCACTCATTCTTTATTGACTGGTGTTCAACCAACATTTACTAAGCACCAGAAGTATGTTGGGGAAGATTTATACAACATTGTCCCAGTCGTCAGGGAGCTTACAATCTAATATAATAAGATTAAACACGTACAAGGCAGGTGTTTAATTAATTAATTATTAATTATTAATTAATTATTCTGGTGTAACACGTACACCAGAATAATTTTGTACATGCCAAGCACATCCCATGAAGAATGAGAATAAACCCATGGCATAATGAGACCAATCTCAACATTAACAAGGTGGATTCCAATCTAACCCCTGCTATATATGGACAACATTTTATGAGAAGAACCATAGAGTAGTGCCAGGAGCCAGGTCACAGAATCAGAAAGACCTGAATTTAAAGTTTTGCTTCTGATAACTACTAGCGGAGTGACTTTAGATTGTCATTCAATCATTGCACTGTCAAATCTGCACCAGTAAGGGAAATTCCATGCCATAGTTTTATAAACAGTTGAAATCACAGGTCTGAACTTCTATTCCCTCGCTCAGACACAGACATAGACACAGACACACACAAAATATATAATAGATTCCTATATTGTACTTATAACATATCATCTCATAAAACATTAAAATTGAAAGAAAATTTAAGATATCATCTGGCTGGCCTCCTTCCTTTAGATGCTAGGATTCTATAGCACAGAGAGATGAAGTGAGTTGCTCCACAATGCAGTAGAGTATCAAATGCAGAATTCTGAAGCCAAGGCTCTGGGTTTCCAAATCCAGCATCACTCTTTGTATGATACAGCTATACAGCTAAGTGGTGTAGTAGATAGAGTTCTAGGCCTGGAATCTGAAAGACTTAACTTTAAATCTGGACTTAGATTCTTATGAATTGCATGAACCTGGAAAGTCACTTAACCCTGGTCTGCCTCAGTTTTCTTTCCTGTAAAATAAGGATGATAATAGCATGTACCTTCTAGAATAGGAACTTAATAAATATCGTTCCCTGCCTTCCATGACACAGTATTTTGGGGAAGTAGAGCTAAAAGGGTTTACTGCCAGATGAATAATTATTTGGAGCTTATAGATAGGATATGAAAGATGGCAAACTATTTCACTGTATATGAAGATAATGTTGAAACAGATTTGATAGGTTGAGCAGAGAAAATACAGCTCTACTCCCTAACAGAATGTCAATTAAGCAAGGACAAAACATCTTTTCTTTTCATTTTGACGTTTAAAAATAACCCTGATCCAATACCTGACAAATATGAAAATAGGAGCTTTAAAAAAAAAGAAATGTGAGAAAATTATATTTGCTCTTTATGTCTTTTATTCATGGATGTTTACACAGATCCTTGACATACTGTTGTTTCTCAAGGTTAGGACATTCGAACTAACATTGCCACCATTGTTCAGTTCCTTGAACCACACATACTCCTGAATTACACTACTAAGGTTTTGTCCAGCTCACCTTTCCAAAACAAGTGTGATAAGACCATGTAGAGCTACCTGCATGGAGTGATTGGTAGTTATTGCCATTTATACTTGTTCAAGCATTATAATCACTTAACTCTTAATTTTTGATTCCATATCTGTTAACTCCTGGAGTTTCAAGACTTCAACTTACCCCAAGGAAGTCAATAGTAGCTGCTAGGTGGATTAGGCAAAAATTTATCCCATGATTAATTTAGATGATTGCTAGTGGAGGGGAATTTGTGGCATCGAGGCCACACTCAAGGACCTAAAAGGCTACATGTGGCCTTGAGGCCGTAGGTTCCCCACCCCTGAAACCCATCTTTAAAAACAGAACAGGACAATGTTCAGCTTCTATAGAACTCCAACTCTAATAGACTCATCTGTTTTGCATTAAAGAAAGAAAGAAAAAGCTCCCTTCCCCCTGATTAGTTGTCACACAAAGAAACTAAACATCTCTGATTTCAGCATTCTCAAAAAGGCCAATTTTCCACTTATTTCCAGTAAATATGACTTAAATATATATTTTTAAATCATTAGTGACTTCTCTAAAAGAAGACCCTTCATGTTAGAGAGTTGTTGGGTTTTTTCCCATAAAAATTTACATTATATTAACAAATAAGTCTAGGAAAATATTCATCCAATGTACCATTGCCAACACACTTTGTAGGGTCTGTGGCAATTAACTCAACATGAATATTCAGGTCCTGTTTCAAATAATATGGCATTAGATTTTAATTATTGCTTTTATAGACTTAAATCTTGTCTCCTAACTCCAGGTTTAAAAACACATGCATTTTTTTTCTTATTGAGCTCTATTTTTTTTTCATTAAATCAACTCATGCACTGAATACTCAATAGTTTTTTTTCCCTTTGCAGAATGACTAATTTGCAGACACTTGCCATTCTTAAGAATGAGAAATTTGGAGGTATTGACATTTAACTTTTCTACAGTAAAATTACTGAATGTTTTCTCCCATGCTTGGTAATTCCAAGCTTCTTTTTTTTTCTAAGATAGGCACAGTATATAAATGACTATAGGTATTTCTAAACCTTGGATGAAAAAAAAAGATTCTGTGTGTTGCTTAAATACTATTGAAATTTCAGGTGGCAGGCTCAGATTTCTCACTACAGTCAATTTGTATAGTGCTCATTATATTTGGTTTTTTTTTCAAGGTACAAACAACAAAAACCTTTCTTTTAAATATTTAGAAACTCTCATTGATGGCTTTAATGTTTTTTTGGAAAATTTTCTTTTTATCAAAAGCCCTTGTCAAATGACTTTCTATCAGGTATTTGATTTATTGAAAAATATGCAATCTTCAGTTTCTAGAATAAGATAGTAAAAAAAAATGAATGATCATTTATTAATTGCTTTTTAATTGAAAGACTGTATTAGGTTCTGGAAACACAAAAATAAAAGCAAAACATGCAAATAGCATCTGCCCTCAAGGTGTTTACTGTCTCCTGGAAGAAGAAAGAACTGAACAATTTAATGCAATTCAAACAAATAAGCATGTGATAATCACTTGCTGGCATTATTCAGGGACAAAAACCAGTCACTGCCCTTGAGGAGTTTAATTCTAATGGGTAAAAACTGGAAGATAATTAAATTGAAAATATATGTAAAATAGACACAAAGTAATAGAGAGAGAGAGAGAGAGAGAGAGGGAGAGAGAAAGAGAGAGAGACAGAGAGACAGAGAGAGACAGAGAGATTCCCTTCTGATACACTCCACCAGAGAGCATGTGTGGGTGCTAAGTTTTGGTAATGGTAAATCATATTTCTCTAACCCTTTCAACTATTCAGAGCCCTTTCCTCCTCACATCCCATGAGGTAAGTATGACTTATCATTATTTTTTCTCGTTTTACGTATGAGTAAACTGAAGTCCATGAATGTTAAATGGCTTGATGTCAATCATTTAGCTAATTAGTCTTTTATGCTATATTCAGTTGTTCTGAGCTAGTTAGTCATTTACACCATTTTGTTTGACTCAAAGGCCAGAAGTCTATCCATAAGCCTCTGTTGCTTCTCAGTAGACTACTGATGAAATCCTAAACTGTGGTGTAGGGGGAAAAATTTAAAAAAAAAGTCCTGGAATCAGGAGACTTGAGTTGCTGTCTCAGCTTAAATACTTACTAGAAACATGGCCCTAAGTAAATGATGTCATTTTCTGATCCTTATTAACTTATTCATCTGCAAAATATTAAACATCATATATAAAATATATAGCAGATCATAAATACAATATAATTAGATATTGCTCTAACAACTAAATGATTGTAAAGTCTTCCCTAAAATGAGACTTGAAGGAAGTTGGGAATTCCAAGAGGCAGAGATGAGTAGACAGTGCATCATAGTCATGGGAGACAGTCTTACAAAAGTGCAAAGGAGAGAGACAGAATGTCCATTTTAAGGAAGAGCCAGAAGGCTAGTATGGCTCAAATATAGTGCATATGGGAGGGGAAAATTAATATTCATTAAGTCCAAAGAGATTGTCTTGGTCCAAGTTGAGGCCAAATCTAATAGCTAAACAATCTATTAATTAAAAACCCTGCTGGTATTAAGAAGGAAAATTCTATTTAAATATCTATAAGGTCAATAAACTCAGGACCAATAACACTTAAATGAGGAGGGATACAGATGCAAAATGTATCCCTTACAAACTCCTTGTTTCTGGTTTCCATAGATAATTAAGGCATTACACACCTCCAGAATTATTTAATAACATAACCTCCAAATTGTAAGGGATCTCAGAGGTTATCTAGTGATAAGTGTTTGCTTGAAAAGGGGATTACCTTTAAAACATCTTTGACTAATCTTTAGGTAAAAAACTTCTAATGGTGGGGAACTAATAATTTCCTGAGATGATTCATTCCATTTCTGGATAGATCTAATTGTTAAGAAGTTGGCACTTGTTTATTTACTAATTTACTGACTAATGTGAGAGATTGTTTGGATAATTACTGCTTTGTAACATAGTTTGAAACCTGGAACTCCAAGGCTACCTTCCTTGACATTTTTTTTTCATTGATTCTCTTGATATACTTGACTTTTTGTTCTATCAGATTAATTTTGTTACTATTTTTAGTAGTTCTATAAAATAATTCTTTAGTAACTTGATTGATATGAAACTGAATACATAAAGTAATTTAAGTAGAATTGTCATTTTTATTATATTGGCTCTGTCTACCCACAAACAATTAATATTTCACTAATTGTTTAGGTCTCTGTGTGAAAATTCTTTTGTAATTGTATTCATATATTCCTTGAGTTTGTCTTGATGGGTAGACTTTCAAATATTTTATATTGTCTGCAGTTATTTTAAATGGGATTTCTCTTTCTATCTTTTCCTGTTGGGTTCTGTTGGCAGTATATAAAAATGTTAATGATTTACGTGGGTTTGTTTTATACCCTGAAACTTTGTTAAAATTGTTAACTTTTTCAATTAGTTTTTAGTTGATTCTCTAGGGTTCTCTAAGTATACCATTATATCATCTACAAAGAGTAATAGTTTTATTTCACACTATGCCTATTATAATTCCCTCAATTAATTTTACTTGTTTTATATCTATAGCTACCATTTCTAGTACAATATTGTCTAATAGTGGTTATGATAGACAATCTTTGCTTTACTCCTGATCTTACTGGGAAGGTTTCCCCATTACAGATAATACTTACTCTTAGTTTCAGTTAAATACTACTTTTAAGACAGGCTCCATTGATTCCTATGCTTTCAATAGAAATGGATATTGCATTTTGTTGAGGGCTTTTCTGCATCTTTGACACACTCATATGATTTTTTTGAGGCGGGGCTAGGCAATGGGGTTAAGTGACTTGTCTAGGCTCACACAGCTAGCAAGTCAAGTGTCTGAGGCCAAATTTGAACTCAGTTCCTCCTGACTCCAAGGCTGGTGCTCTATCCACTGCACCACCTAACTGCCCGCTACTCACATGATTTTTGTTGGCTTTGTTGTTGATAAGATCAATTTTGCTAATAATTTCCTAATATTGAACCAGCTCTGCATTGTTGACATAAATCCCACCTGGTCCTAGTGTATGATCTTTGTTGTTTATTGTTGTAATCTCCTTGCTAGTATTTATTTTGAAATGGTAGCAAAGAAATTGTTCTATAGTTTTCTTTTTCTGTTTTTCTTTCTCTGGTTCAGGTATCACAACCATATTTGTGCCATAAGAAGAATTTGATAAGACTTTTTTTTTAAAATAGCTTATAAAGTATTGGGATTCTCTAAGTGTTTAGTAGAACTCCCTTGTGATTCCATCTGGTCCTGGAGATTTTTTCTTTGGAAGATCATTGATGACTTATTAAAATTATTTTTCTAAGATAGGGTTATTTAGATATTCTATTTCATTTTCTGTTAATCTGGATGGTTTATATTTGTAAAAATTCACCCATTTTACTTAAATAGTTTTACTGGCACATAATTGGGAAAAATAACACACTCTCTCTGTCTCTCTCTCTCTCTCTCTCTCTCTCTATATATATATGTATTTAAATTTAATCTTCATTGGTGGCACATTCACCCTTTTGATTTTTGATATTAACTATTTGATTTTTTTAAAAATCAAATCAACCAATTGTTTACTGCTTTATTGTTTTTTTTTTCCCATAAAACCAGCTCCTGGTTTTATATATTAGTTCAAGGGTTTTGTTTTGTTTTGTTTTTTTACTATAAATTTTATTAATCTTTCCTTTGATTGTGAGAATTTCCATTTTGGCGTTAAATTGGGAATTTTAAGTTTATTCTTTTCCTAGTTTTTTGGGTTTTTTTTTAAATTTCATGCCCACCAATTCATTGATCTGTTCTTTCTGAGAATATTGAATTCAGATCCCCCTGACTTCAGGGTTGGTGCTCTATCCACCACACCTCTTAGTTGTCCCTCTTTCTCTCTTCTATTGATATATGCTTTTGAAGATATACAATTTCCCATATGTACTGCTTTAGTTGCATCTCACAAATTTTGGAATGCTGTCTCATTTTTGTCATTTTCTTTAAGAGAATTATTGATTATTTCTATGATTTGTTCTTTGACCAATTCATTCTTTAAGATTATTTGGTTTCAAATTAACTTTTGCTATACTTCCATGGACCTTTATTAAGCATAGTTTTTTTTGTTTATGTTGTGAAAAGGGTGCATTTATTATCTTTACTTTTCCTCATTCAATTGTGAGGTTTTTATGCCTTAATTCAAGTTCAGTTTTTATGAAGATTTCATGTACACCTGAGAAAAAATGTATTTTCCTTTCCATTTCCATTTAGTGTTCTCCAGAGGTGTATCATATATAACTTTACTAAGATTTTGTTTATCTCCTTGACTTCTTCCTTATTTATTTTATGTTTATATTTCTTTAGCTCTGAGAGTAGACAGTTGAAGTCATTCACTAGTATAGTTTTACTATTTCCTCCTGTAACTCATTTAACTTTTCCTTTAAGAATTTGGATGTTATGCCATTTGGTGCACATATGTTTGTTGTTGATATTACTTCATTGTCTATGGTCCCTTTTAGCAAGATGCAGTTTCCCTGCTTATGCCTTTTGATTAAGTATGTTTTTCTTTTTGCTTTTTCTGAAACCATGATTGCTAACCTTGTCTTTTTACTTTAGTTGATATATAACATATTCTGCTCCAGCCCTTTATTTTAACTCTGTGCATGTGTCTCTCTGTTTCAAGTGTGTTCCTTGTAAACAACACATTGTTGGATTCTGGTTTCTAATCCATTCTGTTATTCTTTTATGTTTTGTGGATGAGTTCATTTCATTCACATTCACAGTTATGATTACTAACTGTGCATTTCCTTCCATCATATTTTTTTCTATTTATCCTTCTTTTCTCTCTTTGTATGCTGTCCCTCCTCTCAAGTCTGTTTTGCTTTTGACCACTGCCTTCTTTTATCTTCCCTTCCTTTTATCATCCTCTCTTTCTCTTATGTATTTTTCCTACTTTCCTATTGGTTAAGATAGATTTTATTTACCAATTGCTTATTTCTGTATATTTTCCCTTCTTCGAACCAATTTAGATGAGATTCAAGAATTCCCCCCCCCACCACTGTAAAGGCTCTTCCTTGTGTCCTTTGTTTATGTGATATAATTTTTGCATTCTTCCTCTCCCTTTCCCCTTCTTTCAAGTTACCTCTCCTTACTTATTCATTTATTTTACATCATACATAGAGTGCAACATAATTGATGTACTCTAGTATCCTCTTTCTGTATATACTTCTTCTAAAAGCACCAATAATGATAAAGTTTTGCTGGGTAAGTTATTCTTGGTTACAATCCTGTCTCCTTTACCTATTTTTGGCATATCATATTCCAAGACCTATGTTCCTGTAATGTGGAAGCTGCTAAATCTTGTGTGATCCTGACCATGACTCCAAGATATTTGATTTGTGTCTTTCTGCCAACTTGTAATATTTTCTCCTTGAGTTGGAAGCTCTGGAATTTGGTTATACTATTCTTGGGAGTTTTCATTTTGGGATCTCTTACAGGAGGTGATTGCTGGATTCTTTCAATTTCTAATTTACTCTGGTTCAAGACAGTTTTCTTTGATAATTTCTTGAAATATGATATCTTAGTTTTTTTTTGTTTTTTTTGCTCATGGCTTTCAGGTAGTCCAAAATTCTTAAATTACCTCTCCCAGATCCATTTTCCAAGTCAATTGTTTTCTAATGTGATATTCACATTTTTTTTTCACTTTTTTGACTTTGTTTGACTGTTTCTTGATTTCTCATGAAGTCATTAGCTTCCATTGGCCCAGTTCTAATTTTTAAGCAATTATTTCCTTCAGGGAATTTTTGTACATCTTTTATCAATTGACCAATTCTGGTTTTTAAGGAGTTCTTGGAGTAATTTAAGGAGAATAGGGTGAAGAGCAGTGAGGTAAATCTGTGTTACTCTCCTGGTCATTAGCCTGACAGAAGTCATAGAAGTGAGAATTGACTTTAGTAAAGTTCCTTTCTTGTCTTAGCTTCCTTCTTTGTCCCTGCCATAAGATCAGAATCTCCTTTGTAGTGCTGTTCTCTGAATGTCTTGCTCTCCAGTTGATGAGTCTCTAGACAACACAGTAGTGACAGTATTGGTCATCATAGTTAAGGTCCTGACTGTTTTTTTTTTCTATCTCCAGAAATGCTGGAAGATAGAAATTCAGGTTAGTGGTCACCCCATTGCTACATATTGATCAGTCAATCTAGCATGCAAGGGCTTCCAGATCATATCACTTCTGACTTCTTGTATACTTGGGGCTGTCTAGATTTCCTGCCCTCTTTCTGTCCAAGAAACGATTGAGTCAATCTCAGTTTCCAAAGTGTCACAAATTTAGTAATCCTCAGATCTTGGGTTCCTTAGATTCCCACAAGGATGAAAATGCAACAAAGGAACATTGAAGACAGTTGTGTAGCCCCAGTGCTTAGCATAGTGCTTGGCACACACAGTACACAATAAATACTCAGTGATTAACAAATCAACTGATTAAGCATAGATGCAGAACTGACAAAGTGTGGTCCAATTAGTCAGTGGGATTCCAGAATTCTTAATGGATTGTTTGGCCTGCAACTCAAGGCTGCATGGCTTAACAGCCCTCATCTCTTCCTCCCCTCCTCCCCTCACCTTAGCACCAAAAAAAATAATAATATCTTTTTCTTCTTTTTTTTATCCTAGGTCTCCATAAGCCATACAGTCTCATGACCATTTACTTCTTTTTTTTAATTACTTCTGAACTCACAACTTGTCTTAACCTTACCAGCTGTACATTTTTTCCATTTCCTGCCTATAAAAACTTCCCTATTTGCTAAGCAGAAATAAACATGAACAATTTAAATGTGTGATTCCCCATGGATTCAGGCTGCAATTTGTTCTTTTAAATGCATCAGAAAGGGGGCTTTTTTCAGTTTTAATGGGAATTTACTCAAAAAACCAACATGCATTTAAATCAAAACTTTGAGATTTGCTCCACTTTTAAGCTGAGGAACACTGCTTCAATATAGCTTTGTTTTTACACGAAAGGTTGAAGCCTTCCAAAAAGTTCAGTTTAAAAAGTCACAATAGACTTAGGACTGTTGTCATGTCTCATCACCCTTTACTTTCACCAAAAAGACAACATGACGTGTGGAGAGTGGTGAGGAATGCATGACATATCAACAGCATTTATTAAGATACCTTTGGGAGACAATATCATGAAGTGGTTACACTTACTTGAGGTGGGGGAAGAATGCTTTTAAAAATTATTTTAACCAGAGGGTTCCCTCCCATTCAGTGTCCCCAAAGACTATTTGGTTAGCCTACCTTTTTGTTGAGTTTCTGTAAGGTAAGATGGGAATCTAGTTTTCGATATGTACCATTCAAAGTATTTCTCAATGATACATTATTTATTCCTCCCAGTGACCCTGGGAGGTGGGTGACAGTATAATTATGGGTGACCTTCAGCCAAAGAGAGAATGGAATGGAGCCTGGGAGGCTGCTCAGTATGGGGTGTCTTGTCTGATGGGTCATTAGCATGACTCTTGAGAAATAGAGACTATTAGGAATTTGAACCTAAAATAGTCCTCTTTCTGAGCTGAGCTCTTTTCCTTTCCTTTGGGGATGGTTTTTAACCTTTCTTTTCTTGATTCTAGCACTTATCATTTAGTATAGCTGGTCTATTTTCTATCAGGAAAAAAGTAATAAAACAAAAGATAGAGACCATCAGAGGGAGGAGGAAGAATGGTACAATGGAAAGAAAGGCACTGGAATCAAAGTTAGTTGGTCAGTCAATGAACATTTACTAAGCACCTACTATGTGCACATAATACACTGTGCTATCACTGGGGGTACAAAGAAACAAAAAAATATTATCCTCGCTCAAAGGGGTCACAGTCTAATGGGCGAGAGAAACAACTATGAACCAACAAGCTATTGACAGAATAAATTGGAAATAGTCAATTCAGGGAAGGTACTTGTATTAACAGAGATTGGGAAAGGCTTCCTGTAGAAGGAGGGACTCTAGATGAAATTTAAAGAGAGACAGGGAAGCCAGAACACAGAAATGTGGCAGTGGGGGGGGGGAAGCATTCCAGTCATGGTAGACAAAAAATAAAATTCTAGGAGTCAGGACATGGAGGATCTTGTGCCAGGAACTATAAAGCCTGTAGTACTGGATCACAGAGTATGTGGGTAGTGTAAGGTATAAGAAGACTGGAAAAGAAGGGTGGACAGGTTATATACAACTTTGAATGTAGAAGAGAGGATAACATAATCTCCTCCTGGAGGTGATTAGAACCTGTACTTAAAAAAAATTGACAGCTCAGTGAAGGATAGACTTGTGTAGGGAGAAATTTGATTCAGGGAGACCAACCAGCAGGTTATTTTCAATAGTCAAGGAGTGAGATGATGAGATCAAGCAACCAGGATGGTAGCAGTGGGGTTAGGCAAGAAATGTTACAAGTAAAATTGACAAGTCTTGGCAATAGAATGGATAAGGTGTGGAACAAGAGATAGTGAGAAGTACAGTATGACACCTAAGTTGTTAATCTGGGTGAATTTTGACAGTAATAGGGTAGAGAGGAAAAGGGGAAATGTGGCGGGCAAAACTAATGAGTTCAGTTTTGAACACGTTGATTTTAAGTTTGTTTGCTTGTTTGTTTGTTTTAATAGGATATCCACTTCATGATAAATGTGATATACAATAGTTGGATATGTAAGACTCGAAGAGAGTAGAGAGGTGAGGGATGGAAGAGTAGATTTCAGATCATCAACATCGAGATTGAATCCATGGGAGATGATGAGATGACCAAATGAAATCCTATAGAATAAACGAAGAGGGTGAGACAGAAGCCAGTGGTATACCCACTGTTAGCAAGTGTAATATCAATGAAGGTTCATCAAAAGAAAATGAGAAGCAGATGTCAAATATATAGGAGAACTCAACATAAACACCTAGAAAAAAGAGTTAAAGAGGAGAGAGTGATCAGAAATGTCAAGATCAAGAAATCAAGATAAAAAAATGAGTGTTGAAGAAAGGTCTTTCGATTTGGTAATTAGGAGATCATTACTAACTTTAGAGAGGGCAGTTTCACTAGAATGATCAAGTTGGAAGCCATACATAGGGAATTAAGAGAGTGAGAGGAAAGGAAATGGAGGAACCTATTATAGATGGCCTTTTCAAGGTTAGGTCCTTGAGACATAGATATTGGAGATGGATAAAGGTGGGGTGGGGGAAAGGAATAAGTATTTATATAGCAGCTACTATATGCCAGACACCATGCTAAGCATTTTACAAATAGTGTCTGATTTATCCTCAAAACAACCCTGTAAGATAGGTGCTATTATAATGCTCATTTTGCCATAGAGGTAACTGAGGCAAACAGATTTTAAGTGACTTGCCCAGGGTCACACAACTGGATTTGAACTCAGGTCTTCCTGACTCCTGACTCTAGACTCAGCACTCTATTCACTGTGCTACTTATCTGGATCCAGCAAAGGTTTGTGGAGAATGGGGGGGATATGGGCATATTTATAGGTAACAAGAAATCAGGCATTAAACAGGGAGAGATTGACAATAAATGAGAGTGAGGATATTAGCGGCAATCTTGGAAAAGCAAGAGTAGAATGAAATCACTTGTGCACGTACAGGGATTTAGCTTGGCTTTCCCATTTCCAGAACACATCCCTCCCCTCCCCTTTGTTTGCCTCATTTGATTCCTTGCTTTCTTACATGTACCACCTTGGCCTCACCTCTGACAACCTGCCTTTCCTTACCTCCCCAAGTTGTTATTGCTGTCCTTTTCTCTTGAAATTATTTTGTCTAGCTTTTTATATACTTTTATCTCAAGTCCTACCTTAGACAGATAGTGGCAAGGTGATCCTGGGTCAGTGACTTATGCTCTCTGTGTTCTAGTCATTTGGATTTTGACACTAGAATCTAGTCAACTTGCTAAGACTGAGTTGCAGTCTGTATCTGGTCTATATCAGTAAGAGGGGGGTGAGATGATTCCGTATAAGAAGTGCCCCTCAACAATGAAATTGCAGGCCTGGAAAAAACACCACAAGGAAAACAAAAACAATTCTATTTACCTAATCATGTACATGTTGTACCCTTCCAGCAAGTTGTAAGTTTAGGGACCAGTTTTCTGCCTGTTTATTTTTAATTGTATAAAGCTCTTCAGGCTAAATTAGCTAATGTAACCTAATTAGCTTTGTGACCCTGAACAAGTTACTCTACTTCTCTTGGCTTCAGTTTTCTCATCTATAAAATGGAGTTAATAGTCTAGGGTTATGGGGCATCTAAGTGGCACAGTGGATAGAGCATCAGCCCTGGAGTCAGGAGGACCTGAGTTCAAATCCTGCCTCAGACACTTAGTAGCTATGTGACCCTGGACAAGTCACTTAGGTCTGATTGCCTCAAAAAAAGTCTAGGGTTATTAGACAGTATAATTGTTAAGAGCATTATTAACACAAATACAAGAAGACTGTTCTGCCCTCAAGGAGTTTATATTCTAATGGAGGAAGACAAAACATAAAAGGGAGCTGAGAAACGGGGATGGAGATAATATTTTGAGAATCAAGTTGTAAAACATTTTGCAAACTTTGAAGTGCCTTAAATTTAAAATACTGTTACTATTTGATTGTTGTTGTTTTTGTTGTTTGGTCTGGGATTTTACTGACACAGGAAACTGTCCAGGAAGTAAACACCTTCTACCAATGCAGAACAGAATTGCCCTACCTCTAAAAGACTTAAATACGTCATGTGACATTCCCAGGGTCACACAGCCAGTATACATCAGAGTCAAGAATTGAACCCAGACTTAGAGGCAGACTCTTGATTCACTACATCATAGTGCCTCCTATCTAATTCAGGTGTTTCATGTGTGTGTGGGGGGGGGAAACCAAACTCTAAATTGAGAGGATGCCTATCAATTGGGAAGTGGCTGAAAAAACTGTGTTATATGATTGTGATGGAATATTATTATGCTATAAGAAATGATGAGCAAGATGCTTTCAGAGATACCTAGGAAGACACACATGAACTGATAAAAAATGAAATGAGAAGAAACAGAAGAATATTGTACATAGTAACAGCAATATTGTACAATGACTTAGCTATTCTCAGCAATATAATGATCTAAGAAAATATGAGGGACTCATGATGAAAAATTCTATCCACCTCCAGAGAAAGAACTGATAGACTATGAATGCAGATTGAAGCATGCTTTAAAAGATTTTCTTTATTGTTTTTGTTTCTTTTTTCTTTTGGGGAGGCCTGTGTTTTCTTTCCATATAAAGTGGAAATAGGTTTTGCACAACTGAACATATGTAATCTAGATAAAATCACCTGCATTCTCGGTAAGGGAGGCAGGGGATGGAGGGAAAGAGAGAATATGGAACTCAAAATGTTAACTGTTTTTACATGTAATTGGAAAAAATAGTTAAAAAAAACACTGATGAAAGAGTTCACATATACCCTCTGCTTCTTTTTCAGTTCCTCATTCTATTCTTCATTTTTAATTTCTTTTCCCCTTTTCCCATTCCATATTTCTCATTTTCCAATTCTTTATATTCTCCTCCATTTCCTTATAGCTCCCCCATCCCTATTTTCCCCTAATGGAGCAGAGAACTGGAGGCTTTATGGCCACCCAGGGATTGCAAAATTAGAAGAGAGTCTTTCAATTCAATTAAAGCCAATAAATATTTATTAGGTACCTACTAGGCACTATGATAAATATATACTGAGATACATAGGCAAACAAGACCTAGTTCTTATCCTCAAGAAGATTGCAGTCTACTGGAGGTGATAGTGTCTTTCCTCAAAGATTATCTTCAATTTATTCTGTATATCTTGTTAGTGCATACTTGCTTATGTTTGGTTTCCTCATTAGATTATAAACTCCCTGGGGGCAGGGACTGTTTTTGTCTTTCTTCACATCTCTAACTCTTAACTCAGTACCTGGACCATACTAGATGGTTAGTAAATGCTTGCAGACTTGCCTTGACAAAAATAAGTACAAAAGAATCAATAAGATGATGAGTATCTCAATTTCTTTATTGTAACAACACCTCAAAGCCAGGTTCCACTTAAGGCAAAACAGACTTGTAATCAGATGGTCAATAATTGCGACAACTAAGAGAAATTGAATTCCTTTAGTTAGAAATTACATCATTTATTAGAGAGAGGTTGGCAAAGTTTCTGAGATTGTCTTTCAGTCTTTTTCTGTATATTTTTTTTAGCTAGGTTTTTGGATACTTATCAAAGACTGACAGAAATGATCTCTATTTACCATTTGTGAGAGATGGCACTAAAACTAGGCCTCCAGGGACAAAGCAAATGGGGACAGTGTGATGTAGTGGAAAGTTCACTAGAATGGAAGTTGAATGACAGATTTATAGGATTTAGAGGCAGAAGGGACATCACCAACATCGTCATTATTGTTATTGTTGTTATATAATCACATATAACTGAGTTGGAGGTGGAAGAGACTTTTAAAAGATTATTTGTTTTAATACCTTTATTTCACTGATGAGGAAACAGAGACATGAAGTTCCTCATGTAATATCAAACAGATAAAGAAGAAATAAGAATTCAGACTCAGTCCCTCTTCCTTGTATTTAAATACAATACTATTTCCTCTATATCACATAGGTTACACCTATAATTTTGCAGATGAAAAAAAATTTAGTCCCCCAAAGTCTGAGAGACAGTATGGTATAGTACAGATAGCACCAGGATTTGAAATCAGAAAAAAAATATTTTCAAGCCACATCTCTGCTATGTGCCACCTAACTGAATACAGAGAAGTCTCCTAATTTCTCTGGGTCTCAACTTCCTCTGAAATAAAATGAAAGGCATGAGTTAGATCTCTAAAGTCCTCTATAGCTACAAATCTATTCTCCCATGATCAAGCACATTACTCTAAGTCTTCCAACCAGAGTCAAATTTCAGGCCACTATCCTCTAACTCCAAATATGGTGTTCCTTCCTCTACAGTGAGTTTTGGCTCTCATCACAACAATTGGACTTAGGTCAAGTCTCCTACCATCTCTGAACCTTAAATTCATCATCTGTAAAATTATAAGGTTAGACTAGATGAACTCCAAGGTACCTTCTAGATTTAAATTTTCATGACATTTAGACAAAACCTTTCTTTTTTGGGACAACAGTGGGTACTGCTGTGAAGCAAAGATATGGTCATGTAGTA
Organism: Vombatus ursinus; assembly: GCF_900497805.2. Taxonomy (NCBI): domain Eukaryota; kingdom Metazoa; phylum Chordata; class Mammalia; order Diprotodontia; family Vombatidae; genus Vombatus; species Vombatus ursinus. The sequence continues at coordinate 4,722,445 of NW_020954581.1, forward strand.
CAAGGACCTTTCTGCATCTTTCTCCCTTATGGAATGTGGAAGGACTGAATCCTTCCTTGGCCTTGCCTATTGCCTCCCTGTAAAATAGTTTAAGGTATATTTTTCTTTTGGGAGGGAGAAGGGGTATGACTACCACCTGTCCCCTGTCTGCCTCTCCTCTGGAGATTTAATCAGTCATACCTTGTTACAAAAAATAGTTCCCCTTTTGGACTAGAGACAATATAATGACCTCCAGGTCCACATGTCCGTATATCTCCTTTCTTTGCTCTTTTATGGATTTAATTTTTTTTAGGCAATTGGGGTTAAGTGACTTGCCCAGGGTCACACAACTAGTAAGTGTCAAGTGTTTGATCTGAGGCCAGATTTGAACTCATGTCCTCCTGACTTCAGGGCTGGTGCTCTATCCACTGGGGTACCTAGCTGCCCCTACTGCACCACCTAGCTGCCCTATGGGTTTAATTCTGAGCAAAAAACAAATTACTACAAAAATCACAATAGTTCAGAGCCCCCAGTTAAGAAAATTTCTACCAATCTGAATAAAACTTGGCTTTGTGCCCAGATCTAAATTTTGCATATTTCCAGCTAAGCTCTGGATTCTTTGTATCTGAGGCAAAAATCAAGATATTGGAAATGTTCAGGTAGAAAAGGTGAGCAAAGTATATTATAATGCCTGGTGCTAGGCATACACAGAGAGGGGGAACTGGATCAAAAACTTCCCTCTGTCTCTGAAGAGGTGAGCACCACTAGTAGTGTTATTCTGTTTTCTCTTATTGATGCCTGTCGGGGCACTCTGGTCTTCCTCAATCTCTCCCTTCTTTGCCCGGCTCAGCAACACTCTCACTTTCTCCTTTCACCTATTTCCATTTGTGCCACTGATGCTTTTAATCTTGGAGAATTCAGAGCAGGGCAGGGCTGGGCATTCTGTCTTCCTCCTGCTGCTGCTGCTATTGCTCAGCCCTTCTAGTCTCCACTCCCTTCTGTAAGAATAGCCGTATCTTTTTCAAAACCCCTAGGCGTGACTCATGTCCACCTTCTGGGTCAAAGTTTGTGATAGTCAAAAAAACAAAACAAAACAAAAAAAAAACCTCTCACGGCGGAGAGGGAATGCTTATACTTCTGATCTACAAATCCCCAAATGTCAGTCAACCCTTATTACACGCTGAAATGTTCTAGTCTAGTTAATGAGAAAAGGATCCAAGGGAAAAGACCATGCCTAAAATGCAATTAAATAGAGTTTTCTCAAAAGCAAATTTGCTGTTTGGAAAAAAATACCTCTCATTTCAAATGCCAATTTTTGATCTCCATTGAAACCCATGTTTTTGGTTTGAATGGTAGGAACGTGTGTGTGAGTGTGTATGTTGCAGTGTATGTGTGGGGGTGTGTGAGGCGGAATCATTGTTTTCAGACTAAACTAATAACCATGTTTTTTCATTCACTCATGAAGAGAGGCAAAGGGGCAGAGGCAGGAGGCAAAGAATCAGGAACGAGAGTGATTAGAATTGAGCATGGATGGAACTGAAGAATGTGGTCACTCTTTGCTCAATTTTTTGAAGTCGATTTTTGAGGCTGGAGAGGTGATCATTTTCATAGGACCAATATAGTTACCCGGAGCAGCAATTACATGAGATCGTCAGGGAGCGACTGGAGGAGATTGTGCATCTAGCAGGGGTTGTGTCTGGCAGAGATTATATGTCTGATAGTCATGGCATGTTCATGTGTGTTCCCTATTTATGAAGTGATAGCATTTATGGAATAAAATGCCCCACATATAAAGCAAAAATGTTTTATTGCTTCTTTTCTTACTGTATATATATATATATATGTATATATATGTAGTATATGTAGTATATATACATATGTATATATATATTTAAGTCTTTGTTTTAAAGTGATTATGTCCTCTGACTGGTAGTAAAGGTAATCATATCAGTATGGGCTCTTGAAATATGATGTATAGCCCATGAAGTATTTTGAGTCTGGGCTAACCTTTTCTAGGAGATTCACATTGAAGTTGAGGGAATTCCCGAGGCGCTAAACCTGAATGAAGGAAAACAACGTGAAAAAAAAAAAAAACAAGGACATTTTGTGAGAATAGACTCAGTTCCAATTTTAATACTTAATTTGTGAAGTATGCTAAGAAAAATGATATGGCCTGAATATTTTAATGAAACCATCAACTTCACTTTCACCTTTACTCTGGGGTAAATATGAAAGCTAATGACATTATTCTTTATATGTCTAATGATCAGAAATGAAGAAATATATAGTTCAGTTAATATTATTCAAGGTTTGATGGGGGAAAACTATGTAGAATGACAAGTAAATTTAGGATGTTTTGCATTGGATTGTCAGCATTAACCTAACACTCCAAGGGTATTGGATGAGCTTTGGGGGGTAATCCAATGATTTTTCATACTGGATATGACAATCATGCTCCTCCATGGGGAGTTTTAAAAGAAACACATTTTAGCCACATTTACAATGGCAGAAAGGGAAAAAAAAACCAAAAATATAATTAGCCAGTAAGTTTGAATAAGAAATTAAGATACCTCAAATGGAAAATCCACTACTAACATATGAAAATAAAGATCTGCTTGATAATAAAGACAAAAATAATTTTGCTAAAATAATCCAGATAATTGTTTCAAGTCTCCATTTAATTTCACATGTCTAGACTCAGTCCCCAAGAAAAACATTAAAAAGTCATATACTTTGGTAAAGATTCAATTGGAAAATTTCAGATTATAAATAGGCATGTGTCTGGTAACTATATTTCCTGCCCACAGTGTCTGGCTAATGTTCAAGGACAGGATGCTATAAGCTGGGCAAGACGATGTGATATACACCTCAATGATAGCTCACAGTGTAGTCTTTTAAGGTTTACAAAGTACTTTCTTCATAATTGGTGGATGAGATAGTATAAATACTGCTATCTCCATTATACAGAAGAGGAAACAGAGTCTATAAAAAATTAGATAACCTGCTGAGGGTCACACAGTTAGAAAGTACTAGAACAAGATTTCTAACCCTATCTTTTGAAGATACACATATACACACATACACATATATACATACATATGTGTATGTGTGTATGTGTTTGTTTGTGTGTGTGTGTGTGTGTGTGTGTGTGTGTGTAGTCATCCAAGGTATAGGGCTCACTGTGAAGAAAAGATATTTGAGATTTCTAAGCTGCTGAAAGACCAGAAGCAGCACCAGGAAAATTGACCTACAGCTGTCCCCACCACCATAGCACCTTGAGGAGAAGCTCCAGTCTTTCTGTTTTAGCTTACCTCTGCTCCTTACTCCATTTCCAATGCAGCTTGATAGGAGTTCCTTGGAGTTTGTTGTTGTTTTTGTTTTGCTTTATTTTGTTGTTTTTGCCTTTCTTTGTATCCCTGGTACTTAGCACCATTCTAGGAAGTTAATAAATACATGTTGATCATTGTTTATGGAATAAAACAAAGAAAAATTTAAAAAGTAAATATGTTGTTGGATTACATTTCCTATGGAACCATGTTGCCTTTTAATTTATACTACCCCTATTCCTCAAGAAATCTTTTTTGAGGGCAGGGATCACTGCCCCATTATCTTTGTATCACTAGAGATTTGTTTTTAGACAAATTTGTGATTTCATTTGGTGTGGAAAATAACTAACGAGGAACCTGCCTCTATGGATATGGATTTGCAATGAATGAGGCACTCAGAGGTTAGGTGACTGGCCCAAGGTCACACATTTGGTAGGGATGGAAGGGACACTTGAACCAAAATAGTTCCGATTCTGTGGCCAGCTCTTTATCCACTATATCTCACAGGCTCTAAGCCCATGGTCACTGCTTATTCATGCTCATTAACAACAACAATAACAACATTTTATCATTTTCAAAGTACTTTACAGGTATCATCTCATTGTATCCTCACAACAATCCTGTGAAATAGGTGCTATTATTAATCCCATTTTACTGGGAAACTGAGGCATAGATTTGCCCAGGCTTACAGAGGTAGTAAATCTCTGTGGTGAGATTTGAACTCAGGTTTTCCCTATTCTAGCTCCAATGCTCTACCATTGTACCATAAAGTGACAACTTGCATAAATAATTCCATTCAATTCAACATCTTTTTTTTTTTTTTATTAAATGGTAGGCACTGACTGAGGGGAGGATAAAAAAGACAAAGTAAGACTTCTCTCTTCCTGAGGACTTTAATATCTCTTTTGCAAAAACTGCGGTCCATGCATTTCCAAATTATTTCAATTTAAAGAAACAGTCTATTTGTAAGAATTACATGGTTATATTCATTGTCAAGGTTAAGGTTCTTAAACAGAATAAGATACCCTTTGTTAAAAGCCAAAAAACTCAAAGGTGCACGTTTGCTTTAGAGGGTCACAGCTAAGAATCCTGAGTGGTTTTGAACTTAGGTCTCTAGACATTTTGATGCACATGTCTCTTCATGGCTTTGGACTTAACAGAAAGCACTCTTTTGCTACAGTGCCTGGCACTTACAGATAATGATTGCATCAGTCACGCTGCTAATGAATATATATGTTGAAATATTTAGATCCAGTGGGCATGGAAATAGCTTATTAGGAAAGAAAATTCTAGATGACCATATTAACCTTCTATATCTAGCCGTTTTAACTGCATAGAGTAGTACAAGTAGATGACTGAATTGGAGGCTAAGTTGTTGCTAAACTAGATTTATTCTATGACTGTTTTTGAGTAGCAACAGCCTGCTTCAGTGGATAGAGAGCAAGCACTGATTTAGGTGCAAGCCTTGCTTTTGGCAAATACTGGCTGTGAAACTAGGAACAAGCCTCAATCCCTCATTGTCACAGGTAACCTTTTGGACTCAAGTCAAAATCTCTCCATGACACTATGGGGGAGGAGGATTTGCTCATTTTCACAGCAGGAAAAGGACCTTAGTGATCAATTAGCCAAATCCTTTCATTTGAAGAAACTGAGGACCAGGATGAGGTGGGGATCAGAGGGTAAAAGATTTAGAAAGCCGGCACAGGGTGAAGAACATTAAATTTGGAGCATCTCAGCTCAGATCTTGCCTCTGCTTGCTACTACTATAAATGTATAATCTTAGCCCCAGACACTGGAGAATGTGGCCATGATATCAACACTACATGCTTTAGTTGGGTACTCTGAATCATCTGAGTTTTGGGGCTCTCTATTTATGTCTTTACAAAGATTGTAGCCAGGGTTAAGATCATTCATGTGTTTGCATGGGGGGCCATTCTCCCAGTCTGCATTGTTTATGCTCATAATTCTTCCATCTATATACAGAAAAATCTCATTGTTCCACTGTGATTTTACTGTAACTCATGTTATCTTAGATTAATTTTGTAGACAAGATCTCTTTTGTATAGCCTGTACAATGCCGAGAATTTTTTTTTCCTTTTTGGTACTTTACAGATTTCTTCAACTAGGCAATCTCCTATGTGGACGAAAACACTTTAGACAGGTCTGCAAAATGGAATGACAACCAAGTTCACTGCTAAACCAGCAATCTTTTATTGGGAGTGGGGGTAAGGGGGTTGATCATCTTGAATAGAAGTTTAAACATCATGAAAAATACTTCGAGTCTATGAAAGTTACATTAAAAAATCAGTTTGTAAGATAGCTCATGTAACATCTTCATCTGGTTTATTCTGCACCGTGTTTTCTTAAAATAATGCAGGTATGAATCATGTAGCAGTTTCTAACTGATTGAAAGAAAAAAAATAAATTCTTAGGTACAGATTAGACTAGATGTGGCAGTGGACAGGAAGTTATTCTAGGAGTCAGGAAGCACTAAATTCAAATACTGCCTCAGACAATTACTAGGTATGGAGAATTCACTTTACCTCTCTCTGCCTCAGTTTTCTTATCTGTAAAATGGGCATAATAATAGCACCTACTTTCCAGGGTTGTTTTGAAGATCAAGTGAGATATATTTTGTAAAATGGTTTAAAAAAACTTAAAACACTATATGTTAGTTGATCCCATGAGCATTGTCCAAAACGAAATGGTTACCATATGAAAGATCATGCGTCCTCTTTAGCCCTGTATCAGTCCAGAAGTACATAGCCACAGCAAAACAAATCAGTAGCTTGTTCAAATATCCAGTCAATTGGGCCAACATAAAACACTAACCTTGATCAATCTCACACACACAAAGAAAAAAAAAACCCAAGAATCACAGAAACAGCACTTGTAGTATTTTTGGAGTTGGTCAATGAGCTTTGAGAATAGGACCCCAAGTTCCATGCTCCCAATCTAGTTCTCTAACCACTGGACCATGCTACCATTTTCAGGATGTCTTTCATGGTCCAACCACCCTGACTCAATACTTGTGTTATTTTCATAGCTTCACTACTGGAGGCAGAGGGAATACTCTCCATCCCTCGACCACAGATAGAAAAGCACTTTCATAAGATATTATCCCCCTCTATTCCCAGCCTAATCCATCAGAAGGAGCAGAGAAATGTCTGAGAAATAACTATCAAAACCATGTAAGAGCTCTGCAGAGCTGTCTTGCCTGAATCTGCTATTTCATTCACAGCTCTATTCACGTCCTTTGAAATAAAGGTTCGTGTTTTTAAATGCTTCTTTCCCAACTGCATCTGCCATTAAAACTTCCTAGTCATTTGGAAATTAAAGCAAATTGATATCATTACAGATATGCAGTCATGCTTCTACCTGGACCCATTCTTAGGTCAAGCAGGCTCATTGAATGTCTGACCTTGAAGGGACTTCACAGACCACCTAGTGCTTATATCAACATTTTACAGGTGAAGATAATGAATATGATATTTTGAATTATCCAAGTTTCCACAATTAGCAAATGGTAGGGTAAAGCAAAGGTGTCAGACTGAAATAGAATTGAAGGCCACCAAGCCATATGTAAGGATCTCTGTGGATTCTAGTTCATATTGACTTAGAAAATCATGTATCTTTTGGTTTGTTAGCTTATTTGGTTAAATATTTCCTGATCGCATTTTCTTTTTTCTTTTATATTTATGGATTAAAACAATCATTTCCATAACATAGTACAACAAAAAGATGATTGTACATGAAACTGCAAATCTACTATACACAATTTGCTATTCCTTTCAAATATACAACATTTTCATGTAGATTTCTTTTTTTTCCTTTTTCTCCCCGCCTTGCCCTAGAGATGGCTACTATTAGACACACACACACACACACATATACACACAGATATACATATATACATATATGTGTGTATATGTGTATGTATGTATATGAATCTGTATTAGACACAGATATGTGTATATATAAAATCAGAAAGAACTGATAAATAGAAATATGTATAGAATAATTTTACATATATGTGTGTGTGTGTGTGTGTGTCTGTGGGTGTGTGAATTCTCTGTAGGCAGATAATATCTTTCTTCATATGTCCTTTATAGTTAATTTGGGTATTTATAATAGACAAAATAATTTATTCACTCAAAGTCATTTTTAAAACAATATTGCTATTTACAATATTCTATACAATATAATATATGTAATAGTTACTATATACAGTATTCTCTTGGTTCTGCTCATTTTGCTCTTCATTATTTCATGCAAGTCTTTCCATGTTTTTTTTTTTGTAAAATAATTGAGCTCATAATTTCTTAAAGCACAGTAGTATCTGATTCAAGCCATACTCAGGTGTATTGTGGACTGTGTACAGCTTGTAGGTCACATGCTTGACCACTCTGGGAGAAGAGGACTTGAAATCAGGACTTCCTACTTGCATGACCTCTAAAAAACATTTATTCACAAGGTCATACATGTAGACCTAAAAGGGACTCTGGAGACCACCTGGTACAATTACTCATTTTACAGATGAGGAATTGGAGTCCCAGGGAAATTAATTGACTTTCCCAGTGTCATACAGATCACATCAGAGACCAAATTTGAACCCAGGTCCTTTAGCACTAAATTTAATGTTCTTCTTGTGTTACCAAATCACCATATTTTAGAGACCTGTGAAAATGAAGTGTTCCCTGGGATAACAGTCATAGCTATCAGGCAAAGAACTAAGGCCTCAGTGCTCCCTTTCACAGTCACCACTGCTAGGTGTCTAAGCTGTCTCTTAATAAGTATGTATTCAGAACACATGGACAATAGTACAAGTGACATCAAGACAGATATAGAACAAGCCAAAATACAAAGAGGGTAAAATGTTTCACGTTCTTTAAAAAATGCTCCTGGAGTCGTTTCTTCTTCTCAGCCCTAATCTCCTGCTGCTCTCATTGGTAGTGAGATCTCTAAAGCGCCAGACAATGGGGATGGTGATGAATGGTGTTCACAGTCAAAGGTGCCCAGGGTAAAAAAAAAAAAAAAAAAAAAAAAAAAAGCAAACGCAGAAAAAGGCAGTCTCACTTGTGTGATGCCAGTCCTGGAGACAATAACCGTCTGTGCATGTACTTTCAAAGTCGCCTCTTTTGGGTTGATTGTTAAGCAGTTCACTGCTCAGGCTTTGACATTTTCCATTCTTTGTTGCAGGGAGCTGCTGTTGAAAACTTGCCTGGGTAAGTGTAAACTGAAGTTGTCCCTCAGTGAGCCTGAAGAAGTTAATTACCATTCTTTCACATGGAAGAGTTTTCAGCTTATGATGAAGGGAAGAGAGCAGAGAACCCCATATTCAGGTAAACTATCATTCCTTCCATTGACGTGAACATGTATTTTGTATTTATAAGACTTTATCGAGGAGGTAGGATAGCTTAGGTTGTGTCAGATCCATGATTTTACTGGGATGCTTAATTTCCAGAATGGGAATTCTCTCCACCCATGCAAATCAGCAACTCCTTTGCAAATCATTTGGGCACTCATTCTTAACCTCTTTTGGTTCACATACCCCTTTGGCAGTCCGGTGAAGCCAGATCCTTCAAGGAATGTCTTCTAATGCATAAATTGAATAGAATTACAAAAGAAACGCATTATATTGATATGTAGTTATCAAACAAAAAAAATGAACAGGTTTACAGATTTTAAGTTAAGAACTCATGCTTTAAGGAGTTGCTTCAGGGGAATACATGCATGTGTATGAATATGTACATGTGCACATGCATGTGCACGTCTATTGTGTGTGCATGCATATGTAGGTATCTGTGCATATATGTATGTTTATGTGTGCAGGTATATGTAGATTTGTGCATGGAAGCACGTGTGCGTGTAGATATATGTGTATATATCTACATGGGAGGACAAGCTATAACCATAAACACATTCTGCACACGTGCATGCACACATGTGTGCACGCATATATCATGCATGTACACACATGTACACCCACTCATATGTAGATATGAATACATGCATATATATGTTTGAAAAATAAACTATTCCTTAAATATATAAAAACCTGACATTTATAACATTCACTGTGATTGAATACACTTCCTTCTTCCTTTTGTCTCATGGCATGGTGTAAAGAGCACTGAATTTGAAATCTAAAGCACCTAGATTCTAATCCCATCTAGGCTTTTTCCTGCTGCTTGACCTGTGGAAAAGGTGTTATAGAATTTCTGGGCCTCAGTTCCTCATGTGTCCAAAGGCCAGGTTGAACCAGAGGGCCTCTCAGATCTTCTCCAGCTCCTAATCTATGATCTTGGGATAATTTTCTTCTTTCTCCTAGCTCCCTTCTCATTCTGTTCCCTTCCTAACAACAAAGCAAATTAGAGGAGCTGAAGCAAAACATCCCTAGTTCTTTTGTCTGTTTGTTTGTGTGTTTTTCCATTCATTGCTTCTGATGGATTTTGTTAGGTTTAAAATAGCACAGCAGTCTGTTGTTTCTATTGTTCCAGCTGAGGTCACATAGCGAGGAGTGTTCTGCTCCAAGTCAGCAGAAAGCTGAGTTCAAATCTAGCCTCTGATATTAAAACTCACTGCATCACCTGAGCAAGCCACTTAAACCCTCTGAGCCTCAGTTTCTTTGTTTGTAAAACAAGAATAATCATGCCTATAGTCCCTTCCTTAAAAAAAAAGAGTTGTTCTGAAACTCATCTGAAATAGTACATGTCCTAGTTAGCTGTAGCTGTAGGTACAAAGGAATTGGTAGTGAAAATTCAAAGAAGCCAATAATGCTTAAAAATCAATCAATCAATCAGACCCCTTTTTATAAGCACATTTTGACTTTATCTAAGGGAAGTCACTTAGCTTTAGACACCTCGTTGTAGAGGGTGACAATGTGAGGAAGAGGGCAAGGGAGGAAGAGGATCATAGGATTACAGAGAGCTGAAGGAGAATGGATTGACTAGGTCATTTGCATGGGGCAGGGTGTAAAGGTTCCAGACCTTGAAGTCAATGATTTTTAGGCCTGGCATGTCTCCTGATAAACCAGGAAAGAGACCTCTTCCTGCCTTCCCTGGTGTGACAGATTCTTGGTCAGTTCTGCAGTTCTTGAGCTTTCCCATTCAACAAGCTTATGTAGCAAGGCAGAAGAGGGCCAGGTGTTTTACCAGTAGGGGTGGTCTGTCACTTAATGACTCTAGATTCGTTTCACCTTTCTGGTGTCACATGTTAGCTAGAAGACTCCCATCAGTCAGATTACATGGGAGAAGTTTCTAGGGATGAAGAATCCACAGATAAGAGGGTTCAGGAGGCAATGGGTGCCAAGCAAAACAAAGAATACTTCTTTGATTTGTTTCTCCAATCGTTAGCAGAGTGTTTCACATATGGTAAGTGCTTAATAAATGCTTGCTGACTGACTAATGAATACAACCTGTTGAAGAAAGACTAGACCCTGACAAGCAGAAGTTTTTCTGGGCTAGCATGGTATGTAATATGCTGTGTAAATGTCAGCTATCATTATTCACATGAAGAGAAAAAGTACGTGGACTTAATGAGTGAAAAAAAGGACAAAAGGGTTAGCTATTTTGTGACCTAAATATTATGGTCTTTTAAACCTTTCAGAAAGTGAATGTATATTAAGTAGTGCAGGGTTGTTGTTTTTAAAGAACTCTTAAGAAACAACCTTCCCCCCAAATCCCACTCTAGTATAAAATTACATAAAAAATATTACACTATCATAGAAGGAACTATATCAATAAAATGGAAGTTTGACATATTATAAGAAAAAAATCAGATACACTTCAATAAAGCCAACTCCCTGGAAAGAAAGGAAAGTGAGAGGTATAGAGTGTGCCTCATCCACAACAAGTCATCAGAGACAATATGACCACATAATTCTCTGATACTACAGCTGTCTTTGTTTCAACACCAGTGGTTTTAGGTACAAGTTAAAGTGGCAGCTTCCTCTGTTGCTGTATTTCAAGGGTACTCCAGGTCTAAGCAGACAGCTCTGGGGTTTGGAAGAGGATGTGATGTGTGGTCACCAGTGTCTTTTTTATTCTTCCAGCCCAGCCCTGTATACCTGTGTAACTGGGGCCTGCCCTGTATTTCAACAGGCCAGATAAGTTCCATACTCAGATTAAGAAAAAAAAAAGCCTTACTTAACACCAACATTTCTGTTCTTTGTACACCTGATTTATAGCCCCCAAAATGCAAGCTTTGTTCACCAACTGCAAATTTACTAGTCAATGAAGCAATGAAGGAATGAAGAAGTGTAAATAACAGCAGAGCCACGAGCAGATATAAATCTGCTTCTGGTTGCCTCTATTCTGAGCAAGAATCCTTTAATAAGATTTGGGGCCATGTCCCAAACTTTTTGAAGTTGACATCAAGGAAGACAACCATGACCTTCTACAACCTGGCCCTTGGTGTAGTTGTCAAAAGGAGAAGATTGGGAGGATCTGAGCCAGTATGGAAATGCTTGTCTTCTTCACTTCCATTTGACCTCTCGGGAAAGTTGGCCTCTATCCTCCATGTTCTGCATGGAGAATGGAGCTGCCTGTTTTAATGTTGGAGGTTGTTTCCTTCTGAACAGTGAGTCATAGCATTTCTCAGCTGGAACATTGTTCTGTGCCCAGTTAGTTCAATCCATACCTAAAAAAGAGTCTTCATTATAATTTACCCAACACATAATCACATAGGCATTTCTTGAAGACCTACAGTCAGGGGTAAGCTTCTATTTACATGGATAACACATTTTCCTTTAGGCTAAATATGATTGTTAGGAAGCTGTTTGTTTGTTTGTTTTTTACTCCTTTGACATAAAACCCAAGTTTCATTCATTTTAGCTCACGCCCATTGTTCTATGTCTTGCTCTTGGCTTAAAGAAAGCCAGGGAAGCCAGGACTCAGTGACAAGGAGGGGGAAAATTCCAGGCATGGGGTGCAACCAGTAAAAACACACAATGAGGAGATATGGGACATTACATGCAAGGGAAAGCAAGAAGGATCCAGTGTCACTGGGTCATGACATATATGGGAATGAGTAATGGGAGAAGAGAAGGGAATAACCATTTATGTAGTGCCTACTATGTGTCATCGTGAGTGCTGGCTGAGTTGCGCTAAACACATGACAAATATTATCTCATTTGATTCTCAAAACAACCCTGAGGGTTAAGTGCTATTATTATCCCCATTTTACAGTGGAAGAAACAGAGGCAAAGTGCTAAGAGTGAAAAAGCTAGAAAATATCTGAAGCTGTATTTGAACTCAGATCTTTCTGACTCCAGGTCCCACACTCTATCCTTTGGGCCACCTAGCTGCCAAGAGTAAAACAACATAGAAAGGTGTGTGTGTGTGTGTGTGTGTGTGTGGAGAGGTTGATGAAGGAATTTTAATGCCAAGCAGATAAATTTATATTTGATTCTGGAGGTGATAGGGAGCAGTTGGAGTTTATTGGGGGGGGGAGGTGACATATTTAAATTTGAGCTTTAGAAAAAAATCACTTTGACAGTTGAATGGAGGATAGACTGAAGGGAGAAAGACTTGTCACAGGGAAACTAACCAGAAGGGTATTGAAATAGCACAGTTGTGAGGTGATCAGGGAATGCACTTGGGTTGTTACAGTGTCAGAGGAAAGAAGTGGGCACATATGAGAGATGTTATGGTAACATTTAATGTCAACTGACAAGGTAGAGATAAAATTGACAGGACTTCAAAATGACTGGAGATGGAGGGTGAGATAGTGAAGAGTGAAGGATAACAAAATCTAGATTGATGAGATAATAGTTGTGAAGTCTTAGCACATAATAGGTGCTAGATGAATGCTTATTCCCATCTTCTTCCCTTTCTCTGGTCTGGGGTAATTGTAGGATGGTGGTACCCCTGACAGGATTAAGGAAATTCAAAAGCAGAGAAGAGTGGGTGGGGCAGGGAGATATTGAGACCCATTTTGCACAAGGCAAGTCTATCTCCTGGAATCTAGTTAAAGATGTCTAATTGGCTGTTGCCACCATGTTCACCTCTATTTCCTTACCCTTTTTTTTTCTTCTTCCCAGTTTTGAATCTGAGGACAGATGGCAGCCAGAACAAAGCCCTAGAAGTTGGATGTAAGTTATACACTGCTGCTCCTCTCACCTGAGGAAGAGGGCCACTGGTGTAGGAGGCAGTTATTTCTCCTGAGGATTGTCAATTGAGGACTAGAGTACTCAAATAAGGAGAAAATGAGGAAAGACTGAGAAGGGAGAGTTTTGTATAATACTAAGATGCTTAAAGAAATGTACCATATAAATCCAATGGAATATATTTTTAATTTTTACTTTTTATTTTTAATATATTTTTTCTTTTAAACTTAAATACAAAATAAGAGAAGAAAAAAAATCATGTTTTTTTCAGAACCTGAGAGAGGATTCAAAACATAAAGCAATACATTTCCATTTCAAGGAAGCCTATATAATAAATACTATGCATGTGTTCAAAGCTTTTCTTTGCTTCCTTGTAGGTTTTCTTCTGTTCTCTACTGTGCACTTTTTACTTTATTTTTTTAAATTTCCTCTTTTCCCCCCTCTGTCTGACCAAAGGCAAGAGTTAAGCACATAAACACACACATATATATGTATGTATTTATATATATATATACACACACACTCACATATACATATACACATACACATATACATATGAATATATATAGACATAAAGACATAGACATCTATAATCATACACACATATACACATATACATTCATACACATATATGTAAGACCATACTATGCTTATTTCTACTCATCCTCTGATTCTCTGAAGGTGAATAACATCTTCCTTCATAAGTCCAAGTCTTTCCGTATTTTTCTGAAACCTACTAGCTCATCATTTCCCACACCACAGCAACATTCCAACCTTATACTGTCTAGTTATTTTAAATAGTCTAAAACAATATTGATTAATATGGCTGACATAGTATAGTTTCCTTATTTTTCTCTTTTGATGAACTCTATTTTAGCTTTAACTTTATCTGAGATCATGATTACTAGCCCTGCTTTTTTATATAATAAATTCTATTCCTGATCTTTATTTTATATTTGTGTGTATCTCTCATTTTTATAAAATTTTCTGAAGATCTTTTTCACATTCTAGACCATAATTGCTTAGTATTTTCCTCTTTCCTGTTTTCCTCAATATCCTTCTCACCCTATTCCTATCCCTCTTGACTCCTCTATTTTACTTCTATCCACTGACTTGCCTTCCTATTCCTTAACCTCCAAGAATTCCTCCCTTATCCTCCCTCCCACACTATCCCCTTGCCCTCTTGTTTCTATCTGAATTTAAAAGACTTTTATACCCTTCCATATATATATATTTCCCTTTTTCCAATTCCCATTAATCTATACACCCTTCTATAGAGCCCCCCTCTTATCCTATTGCCTCACCCTCTTATTTCTTTATAAATTTAGAAAACATTTATACACTTCTATATGTTGTTCTCTCTTTAACCCAGATCTGATATGAGTAGTATTCTCTCTAAGAATTCATCCCTTATCCTCTCCCTGTCCCTATCCCTTTACCCTTTAATTTCTTTAGAAGAAATTTAGAAGAAATTCTTTAGAATTTAGAAGATTTTAAAGGCTTTTTGATATATATGTATTGTTCCCTCTTTAAATCCATTCTTGATGAGAGTAGGGTTCCAGAACTACCAGCTCTCCTCCCTCATCTAATTCCTCTGTATCAGTTCTTACTCTGGCACCTTATTTGTATGAGATAATTATGCTTTTTGCCTTTTTCTACATGATTTTACTTTTTAGAAACACATCAAACTCAACTCCACCCCAATCCTTCTTTCGAACTACCCAATTACTAATGACAATCTTAGACATACCATTTATATTTTCACATGTGAAAAATAAATAATTTGTCCTTATTAAGTCCCTTGTAATTAGCCTTTCCTGTTTACCTTATATTTCTCTTGGATCTTATATGTCAAATTTTCTATTAATTTCTGGTCTTTTTGAAACAAAATCCTGAAAGTCTGTTAGTTCATTGAATGTTCTTTTTTTTGCATTCAGGTCCAATAGAATAGTTTTACAAAATGGTTACAAAATATTGGATATTAGCATAACTACATAAAAGTATATATTGTAATTGGACACCTAATCACAAGCTACACCAGGAGATCATATCCAGATATCATTATTTTGGATGAATAGTGCTAGGAAACTTGCATCATACTCTAGATATTGCTGAGGGAAGGAAGGAAGAAAGGAAGGAAGGAAGGTAGGAAAGCAGGAAGGAAGGAAGGAAAGAAGGAAGAAAAGAAGGAAGGAAAGAAGGAAAAGAAAAAGAAACAAAGAAAGAGGTAAGAGATGTGACTGTCATAAATATGAGTTGGAAAGGATGGATAACACATGAACACTGAAAATTTGATTGGCTTCCAGACAGATAATAGCCTTAAGAACGATTTTAATTTCAAGAAATTGAGGCATATCGTCATAATCCATATAGCAAATATAGAGAAGACTAAATTCATAGGAAGAATGTGATACTCATACTCTTCCTAATCAATGGACCCATTCTGATGATTCTATAAGTATTGCATAGAGATTCAGAAACAGGAACCATAGAATGCAAAGATTTAACTACAGCATGACACAGGAAGTAAGTAATTAGATAGATGTCAGCCTTGCATCCAAACACCCCATTGCCTCTCAGGTTCTAATTCTCATGTTGTTGTTATTGTTGTTATTGTTGTTGTTGTTGTTCTGCATAAAAGGGGGCAGAGCTGAGTAAATGAGCAAGTTATCAAACTATTTATTAAGCACTTACTATATGATAGGTACTGTGGTGAGTGCTGAGGATAATCATAATCCTAATTACTAACATTTATATAACCCTTTCAGTCTTACAAAGAATTTTTTACAAATTATCTTATTTTATCCTCACAACAACTCTGGTGGGTAATTATGTACTCTAGTAAGTAGTTACAACTCTAATAGGTAGTTCAATTATCCCCATTTTACAGATAAAAAACTGAGGCAAACAGAGGTTAAGCATTTTTCATATGGTCACATAGCTGAGGCTAGATGTAGACTCAAGACTTCCTGACTCCAGGTTCATCTTTCTGAAAGACAGTCCCCTGTCCTCAAGGATTTTATATTCTAATGGGAGAAACACATAAAAGGGAAACTGAAAAGGGACAGAGGAGGGGCGGGGTAGAGAAGTTCTGGGAGCCAAGATAGGAATCCAGTGAAGAATGGAAAAGTGAACATGCTGCCCTGGGCACGTTCCTTATGATGGAGGTTCCAGGTGAAACTGTCCAACCAGAAGAAGAGGCTGCAAAGGTGGTATGATCTTTCAGGGTAAGAAAGCTGCTGGAGAGCAGTGCTCTCTGAGCATGACAAGGCTGTTGGGTCACAGAGAAGAAGGAAGTCTGAAAGGTTAGCAGTGGAACCCAGAGACTAAAGGAAAGACCAAGGAGTAGTCCCCCTGGAAAAACATACTGTCTTGTTTGATGGCCACAAGAGCCTTAGGAGGTAGGCAATACACGTATTATTGTCCCTGTATTACAGACAAGAAAAGTAGTCTCCGAAAAGTTGAATGACTTACCCCTAGTTATACAGCAAATATCAGAAATGGTATTTAAATCTAGATCTTCTGGTTTCTGGGCTCATTGCTCTATCCACTATCAATCAATCAATCTACAAGATTTATGAAGTGACTAATGTGGTGGTAGATGCCATTGCAAAGACAAAATGAAGTCCCTGACCTTGAGAATCTTACCCTCTATAATGAGAGACAGCAATGTATAATAATAATAATACCTTATATATGTGTATACATTACACACGTGGATACATACATGTATGCATGTATGTATATGACATTACCATCAGCTTTGCTAAGGACTATGGGACATTTCTACCTGACTTGCAGCTGAAACTTTATGAAACCATATGAATGGTCTCTGCCTTTAGAATAGGAGTTTCTTGAGGGCAAAGACTGCTTTACATTTCTGTTTGTGTTCCAGAGCTTGTCTTAGTGCTTTTCACATAGTAGATACATACTAAATTGTCCATTCATTCATTCTTTCATCTAGTGCTTTAATATTTGTAAAACATGTTATCTCATTTGATCCTTATAATAATCCTAAGAGGTAGGTGCTATTATTACTATTCCCATTTTATAAATTAGGATTATAAAATACAAGGTAGTGGAGTACAGGGAGGCACTAGCAGGTAGGAGGGAAGAATCAGGAAAGGTCTCATGTATAAGATGGGACCTAAGTTAAACTTTGAAAGAGACTAGAAATTCTATGAGTTAGAGGCAAGGAGGAAATGTATTCCACCCAATAAGATAGTGTATTCCAGGCCTTTCCTTTGCAAAGCCATGGCGTATCACCTGTGAGGAACAGGGAGAAGGGTAGTTTGGCTGAACCAAAGAATGAATGAAAGGGATTAACACATAATAAAGGTGGAAAGGTAGATTGAAGCCAGGCTATGAAAGTCTTTACATGCCAAGCAGAGGTGCCGTTTTTGATCCTAGGGGTAAGAAGGAGTCCCAAGGGTCTATTGAGTAGGAGAGTGATATACTCTCATTGATGAGGTATGTGCAGCAGCTATATCTGGGCTCTACTCTTGATTTCCTCCTTGCCATCTAACGTTGACACTTCACCTTCCTTAATGACCCCAATCCCTTTGCACGATCATGTGAGGAAAGGTCCAGGATGCCCCAAACCTGAAGCCCATGCTAGTTTCCATTCATTCTCTATCCCTGACACCTAGAAAAGAAGCCAAGGAATCCTATCCATTACTATGATTTCACTATAGCTAAAGACTTAGTAGGAATGGCCTAACACTATTGGAAAGTGCCTATGAAACTCTTCACCGTTTCTGCTTGGGAAGGTGCTGGAATTACAAGGCCTCATACTTATCCTTCATCAAGTGACAAAAGTACTGGGCTGACAAGTTATGATGCCCAGGTGCTGCTCTTACACTGATGTGAGAGAGAGAAGCTACTCATAAGCAGCTTGTGTTCTATCAGAGATAAGGAATGGGTTATTTAGCACCTTTACTTATGCAATAGGAAAGAATGGCTAGTTATTCCCCCCTCCACCACCACCAATCAAAGCTGCAACCAAAACACAGTAAAGGTGAGGGAATTCCTATCACCTCTGCTGTGTTATGGATGCAGCTCTCCATCAGCCATGTTTAAGCTCTCATCTGCTCTTCTCCCACAGAGCTGCTTCTTCTCTTCCCTGACTCACCATCTGGCTTTGGTTCCACTTCAATCAATTTCTATTGGCTTTTTGATTTATGCTAGAATTCCGGAGGAGAAATGCAAGACATTTGCTGCCACGTTTGGCCCGGCCCTCCCACTCTCTCACCTGCCTCCTTCTTGAGCTGGAAAAGAGGTTTACACACCTGGTGGATTTGGCCATGCTCCTTTTAACTTCACTGAGGAAGGAGAGAGTTCTTTGGGCCTGCACCATCCTATACCATACCTTTGCCAAACTCTGATGTCAGGCCTTTTGATCATTCCTCCCCACCCCCCACAATTATGTGCCATTCTCAGAAATCGAGCATGTACTAAATACATTCTGAACTGCTCTCTATATGGACATCAGAGGCAGTGCAGTGCCATAAATAGCTCAAAGTTCATTTTCTATGGCACACTAAAGTTTGCAAAATCATACCGCAAGCATTTATATAGTGCTTGGTGCTTGCTATGTGCCAGACGCTGCTAAGCAATAAGGATATAAAGAAAACAATAATAATTATAATGATGATGATGATGATTTACAAATATTCTTTCATTCTGGAGTCCTAATTACCTGGAATTCTCCTCTATAATCAAGGAGACTTTTCACTCCTCTATAACCAAGGAGGCTGTGCCCTTGCAGACCCGTGCTCAGATTGGTGAATTCCCCCTATAACTACTTTCTTGAGGAAGTACCTAGGCAAGAAGTGCTCATACCTTCACTTTTCTCTTTGCTTTGCTCCTGACTCTTCAGATTTCTCGGCCATGCCCCCTCACAGGTACCTTCTCTCTCCCCCTCCCCAACTTCTCAATTCTCTTTTATGTGTTGTCATCACCTGTTACAATGTAAGTTCCTTGAGGGCAGGGACCATCTTTCATTGTGCTTGCATTTCTACTCCCAGTGCTGAGCACATGTCATTGTTTAGTCATTTCAGTCATGTCTGACTTTCTATGACCCTATTTGGGGTTTTCTAGGCAGATATGTTGGATGGAGTTTGCCATCTCTTTCTCCAGATCATTTTACTGATGAGGAAACTGAGACAAACAGGGTGAAATGACTTACCCAGGGTCACACAGCTAGTAAGTGTCTCAGGTCAGATTTGAACCCAGGTCTTTCCAACTCTAGGCCCGGCATTCTATCCACTATACCACCTAGCTGCCCAAAAATTCTTGTTGACTTTCCTTGACTTGTTGATTCTAATAATATCCTGATTTTACAAGTGGGGAAACTGAGGTGCAGAGAAGTAGAAAGAACACTGGATCTATGTTCACAGGACCTGGGCTTAAATCCAGACTTTGCTTCTCACTCGAGGCATGTTCTTCGTCAAGTCTTAACTTTCCTGGGTCTTAGTTTCCTTGTCTGAAAAAATGTAGCGTTTGGAATCAGGTGGCCTATGAGGTCCCTCCCAGCTCTAAATTTGTGCTCCTTCTATCTAAGATAAGATCCAGGTTTTGCTTTTAGCTACCTGTGTGCCCTTTGAGAAGTCTTATCATCTCTCTTGGCCTAGATTATTCATCTGTAAAATGGAGGTTGCGCAAGAATCAGGAATTCTTAACATTTTATCTGTGTGACATGGAGCCCCACTGAGGCACTAGGTGGTGCCATAGTGCATAGAGCTGTAGACCTGGAGTCAGGAAGATCTGAGTTCAGATTGGGACTCTTACGAGCTGTATGACTCTAGACCAGTCACTTAACTTCTCTTTGCCTCAGTTTCCTTAACCATAAAACTGTAAAAAACTTAACTCTAAGAATAGCACCTACCTTGCAGGGTTATTGTTAGGATCAAATGAAATATTTGTAAAGGCATAGTACCTGACACATAGTAGGCTCTATATAAAAGCTTATTCCCTTCCCCCATTGGCAGTCTGATAAAACCTATGAATGCCTTCTCTGAATAATGTTTTAAATGCATAAATGAAACACATAGGATTAAAAGGAAAAAATAATTATATTAATCATATAGAGATACTATTATTTAAAAAAAATGTTTTAACACCACAAATTAAGAACCCTCAGATTAATTTGTTTTCAAGGTTGCTTCTAGCTCTAGATATCTGTATGATCCTATAATCTGGATTCAAATCTGATCTCTTACTATCTCTGCTACTTGCTCCCTGAGCGTCCTTGGCAAAGTCTCTTAAGCACTCTAGTCCTCTGTTTTCTCACCTATAAAACAAGGAAAAGGAACTACACATTTTCTTCTAGCTCTCAAATTTATATTGTGCTCAGTATTTGTAGCGAGCTGTAAAGACTTTCCTTCTGGATGTTGAGAAGCATGTTATTTTAAGAAAACAAGTGCAGTTCATTCTATATTTACATTCCCAACTCCCACAGTAAGACAGTTCACAGTTAACATTGGTATGAAAAATGAATTGAAGAAAGACATCTCAAATCATGGGATTTCAGACATCGGAGGCCTCAGCCAATCAAGGAGCACTGCAGACCTTGGCTCAGCAACCCTATGACATGTAGAGCAAGAACCCCAGAGGACCGGTGTGAATGACCTCTCCTAATCACATCTCTTTAATCACAACAGGATATTAATCTACTATCTATCATGAATGTATCATTAAATCGGATACTGCTAACCTTACCCCAGTTAATGATCAATTAGGTTTTCCATTAGAAACCAATTCCAGAGTTTAATATATCAACATTTCTACTGATAATGAGTCTAGAATTATGCATACAACTTTTGAGTTCACAATTAAGATAGTCTTTTGGTTATTGCTATGGAATGATTGTTACCCTTGGCATATACTCCATGTGTTTCAAATGGGCTCTACCCACTAATGACATAAATAGATAGATGATAGATAGATAGATAGATAGATAGATAGATAGATAGATAGATAGATAGAGATAGAGAAATAGAGATAGAAAGATATGGATATGGAGATAAATACATGTGTGTATACACATACAAAGAGAAAGCTCTATCTACCTAACTATGTTTATCTATATATCTAACAGCAATAATAATTAAACTTCCTCTAGTGTCTTCAGGTTTCTCAACCACTTTGCAGTGAAACTCCCCTAAGTGGAAAGTGCAAATATTATGACTTTAGAGATGAGGAAGCTGAGCCTCTGAGATGCAAAGTGAGTTGTCTATGTTCACACCAGTTTATTATAGATGTGTGAATCAAAATTTGACCTCTGGTCTCTTGACTCTAAGATAACATGTTTTCCACACTTTCCACCTTTGCACTAGTCATCCTCTATGACTTGAATGTTTTTCCCCCACGTTTCTAACTCTTGCAATTTATGGTGCTCTTGAAGATAGCTCCAATATTACCTCACCACTGTTACCCTCTCACAAGAAGCTAACTTACATTTCATTTGTGGATTCTGAATATGCTTTCCTTTGTAAGTGATGTCTCCTCTGTTAGTGTTTAAGTAAGCTACTTGAGGGTGGGGACTATTTCTCCCTTTTCTTTGCATCCTTAGTACTTAGCTCAGTATTTAACACATAGTATGCACTTTACATAATTGCTGGTTTGTTTTATTTCATTATGCCATGCAAGAAATAGTAGCAAGTCAAGACTATTAGAAAACACTTAAATGTTTTCAAAGTGAAATCAGTAAGAATATTCCTTAAATTAAATGTGTATATATATTTATAATATAATAACATAACATATAATATGAATATATGTGTGTATACATACATACACACAAACTGGCATTCAAGAAGCACACAGGTTGGGGTGATATTTGGGGCAAAAGCACTGATAATGCAGGGAGACAGAAATGGAAAGTAGCTAGGTGGAGCAGCAGTTATAGCACTGGGCCTGGAGTCAGGGAGGCATGAGTTCAAATTTTGGCCTCTGTCACTTACTAGCTGTGTGACCTTGAGCAAGGTACTTAACCTCTATTTGCCTCATCTGTAAAATGGGGATACTAATACCTACTTCATAGGATTGTTGTGAGGATGAAATGTAATCACATTTATAAAGTACTTAACACGGTACTTGGCACATAATAAGCACCATATAAATGTTAACTAATTATTAGTAATAGTATTGGAAATAGGTTCTGCAAATAAACCCCACTCTCACTATCCAATGAATAGATTGTACAAGGGCACAACATGGAAAGTCACAACAATGACTTGGAAAGGCTTTGCCTGCACACACCTACGCTTAACCCCACCACCATATGTAAAAATTAAGGGCTAGGAAAAGCAAACCACACAGTGATTAAATGCCTGACAGTTAAGTGCACTGTAACGATTGCTGACATGATCATTTATGAATGTGTCTATGACGTGTCAATTTGATCGTATAAAAATCCTGTTGAAATAAAACTTGTTTAATTGACCTGTGTTCTTTTTCGCAGCTCAAGACTCTGAAAACAAATAACCCTATAGCGACTGTAGCTTAGATAATGTTTCAAAAAATTTCTCTCTTGACAAGGTGGCAACCAACTTCTACCGTTTCCAAATCCTTGAACAAGGAATGAGACAATGTATCTATTTTTTCCCTTAATTCAATGAGGTATTTGATTTTCAACGACAGTCTCAGCACTGTATTAAAACCCTGTTACTAGGGAATAAAAGAAAATTACCTGTAATCCCCTTTTCTCAGAAAGCATGTTATTATAATGGATTTTGTTCCTTAGTCGGTCTTAGCAGCTGTCTGGAGGGAGCTCAGTTTACTGGAGTCACTGGAGCGCCTTACCTATCTCACCAGCAGGTGACGCTTACCTTAGCCTGGCAAAGGTGGCAAGGGTTGCTTCTCATGCTTGGTTTCCAATAAAAGACAAATAGCTTATGTTCTAAGACAGCCTGTCCCTGTTTCCCATATTCAGGCCAGGTGTGGGATATTATTGAGACACGATTTCTGAGGATGATGTCTGAAGTCAGGCAACTCTCTCTGAGAGGAATCAGTCTAGAGATAAAGCTATTGTCTCGGGAAGGAAAGTTAAACAGAAAATCAAGTTTGTGAGTCATGGAAAGCATGAATAAAAATCCAAGATGATATCTAAATTGAGTCACTGATGACAGTTGTTTTGACTCTCCTACTCACAACACTGAGCTCTAAATGTCCTCTTCTGATACTCCCTCATGGTATGGAAGTGAGACTTGTTTTTCCAAGGCTGTGCAAGTAAGATACAAGTTCTGACAAGTCCTTCAAATTTGAAAAGACTTTCAGTGCAGTCACTGGGATAGTATGTCTATCTGTCATCCATGTTCCAGCTGAACTAAGTGTGAACTTTTAGGTTTATTTACAGGTGAGCTTTGGGGTGATCATTTTTTGTTTTGCCCACAGGTACCTGTAAAGATGCTGTCCCGAGAAGGGGCAGCTAGGTGGCGCAGTGGATAGAACTCCAGCCTTGCAGTCAGGAAGACCTGAGTTCAAATGTGACCTCAGACACGTAACACTCACTAGCTGTGTGATCCTGGGCAAGTCACTTAACCCCATTGCCTTGTCAAAAATAAAAAAAAAAATGCTAATTTTGATGCTTACTCACACATGTACCCTTGGGCAAGTCCTTTAGTCTTCATTTTCTCTGTATGTAAAATGAGAGAGTTGGACCCGATGACTTCAGAGGTCCTGTCCAGCACAGAATTGAAACTTCTCTGAATCACTCATCTGACCAAGACATCAAGGAGTTGTGATCTATGATGGTAGGGGCAGCATGTCTGAGGAGGATTAATTAATGCATATGGAGATATTGGGTCTGGAGAAGAGAATACTTAGAGAGGGCATGCTGATAGATGTCTCTGAGTTATTTGAAGGGCTTTCATGTAGGACTAGGTTTGTTCTGTTTGGCTGCAGAGGACAGAATCAGGAGCAGCGATTGCAATGTACAAAGTCTGTCTTTGCATCTGGATGGCATCTAGGCTTGCTGTCCAGAAAAACTGCCCAACAATTAACATTGTCTCAAAGCAGAACAGGCTGTTTAGTGGGCAGGGAGGGGAAGAGGGACTTCCCTTTCTCTTAGGGTGATCAAAACCAAAAAAAAAAAAAAGACTGGATTTTCCAGGTATGTTATGGAAGGGGACTCTTATTCAGGAAGGGTTTGATTGATTTCCTCTGATTCTGCTTGTGTGATCAAAATGGCAAATACCACTAAAGCATCAACTATTCAATTAAAAAGCACTTATTAAATGCCAGCTTTTTACCAAGCACCATGCCACACTCTCAGGATCTAATCAAACAGTAACCAGACTTCTCTATGACCTCCATTCATGTTATAGCCAATCTATACTCTCTATGCTTATTTTCTATTCTCAAGGAAGCAACTTATTCAACTTTCATGAAGTCAGCATCATGAATACTTATTTATTAAGTTAGTATTTTGAGAAAATATTTTCTTCTGGACACTGTGGAGGAAAAAGAAGAGTCTTGAGTGCTCTTTCATAAGCAAGATGTGTGTGTGTGTGTGTGTGTGAGTGTGTGACTGAGTGTACATGTACCAAGTTTGTGTCTCTCTGTGTGTATGTAGTGCTATGATTTCATCAGTATAGGGGAAAAGGACACAGAGTGAAGAAATTCACCTCATTATCTATGATTTTTTTTTTTTGCAATTCAGAAATTCTAGAGAGTTACCTGGGGCACTAAAGGCTGTAACAGCCTTGGCAATGAACCCAGTATGTCTCAAAGGCATGACTGGAACATAGATCTTCCTACCTCTAAGAGCAAACCTATATCCTTGTTAAACAACATGGAGAATTATTTCCCCTACTCTACTCTCAAAATCCACTCCTCATGATCCTGTGGTCAGTAGGTAGCTGCTGTGTTCATTTGAATGAAGCATCATGGTCCAGGGTAAAGTGATTGGGATACAGCAACAAAGAGCAGAGATTGGAAGCACTTTGATTTCCAAAGCAGATAGAAAGCCGTGCTAACAAATTATAAACCGAGTTAATGAATTAATATAGTAGGGAGGAGAAAGAAGGTTCTTCTTCCTTCTCAGCTAGGAAGCATGGAACTCGAGGAAAGACTCAAGTTCATTGAAAATGAACTTGACTTGTTTGCTTTACCTTGAGGGGAGCTGTGCATTTTCTTATGAGTAGCTTTCAATAGTATTTATTTAAAACTAGGCTACCTTGCTATAGCCTCCAACATTAAAGTCATGTATTTGTTCCATATGGCAAGGCAGAGAATGTGCATCTCTGCTCCTAATAATTATGTAAAGGTGCTAGTTTAAATCAGATATAAGCTACAAAATGAGTTTATGACATCTTTTGCAAAATGTAATCCATCTTACAGCCTTATGAAAAGAAAGATGAGCATTTTGTAATGCAGTGAACACTGACACACAGCTCTTTTCGCCATGGGGAAAAGAGTGAAAGAGTTTGAGAGGTTTTTTTTTTTTTATTAAAGCTGGAAGCTACAATCTTTGACACCCTGAGATAGAGAGGAGGTGTGGAACATTGGAAAATATATGGGCTTTAGAGTCTAAAAGTGATGACTTCAAATTCTTCTTCTGATACTGGGCTAACTATATCATCCTGGACAGGTCATTTCATATATCTGGTATCACTTTTAATAAGAGATCATATAATAGATAATTAATAAATATTTTAAAGGGATGGTAGCTCTGTCTCATCATCCATAAAATGATGGGGTTAGTCTCAATTGCCTCTGAGATTTTCTCTAATTCAAAATTTCTAACCCTAGACTTTATGACCTATCTGATGGATAAAAAAAGTCCCTTACAATTCTAAATCTCTGATCCTATGGGGAAAAAATAGGGATTTTAATTTGTTCCCCTAATAGTATTTTTCCAATTACATGCAAAGATAGATTTTAACATTCATTTTTGTAAAATTTTGAGTTCCAAATTTTTCTCCTTTTGTCCCTTCCTTCCCGCTCCCCAAGAGAACAAACAATCTGATATAGGTTATACATGTACAATTGTGTTAAACATATTGCCACATTAATTATGTTGTAAAAGAAGATTCAGAACAAAAGGGAAAAATCATGAAAGAGAAAACAACAACAACAAAAGTGAAAATAGTATGCTTCAATCTGCATTCAGACTCCAGAGTTCTTTCTCTGGAAGTGGCTAGCATTTTCCATCACAGACAGGTCTTTTGGAATTGTCTTGGATCATTGTATTGCTGAAAAGAGCTAAGTCTATCATAGTTAATCATCACACAATGTTGCTATTGCTGTGTACCATGTTCTGGTTCTTCTCACTTTAGTCAGCATCAGTTCGTGTAAGTCTTTCCAGGTTTTTCTGAAATCTGCCTGCTCATCATTTCTTATAGCACAATAGCATTCCATTCCATTCCATTCACATAACACAACTTGTTTAGCCATTCAAATTAAGGATTTTGGATCTGTGAATGTTAGGTTAGTTTCAGAAATGCAGTTATTAGTAATAGAAGCTTTGAATCTGACCTCATTGAAAATAAATCATACTGCACTGTCATCCATGTGAAAGATGCTACTTTCTCAGCTTTGTTTACTTTCCTTCATGTGGATCCTCAATAGGCAAAAGGGAATCATGACTATAATTTTAAACCTAGATAAGGCTGTGTAAGCCATAGAAGGTAAATAAGTTACCCTGCTAATATGGAATGGGGGTGGGTGGAGGAGGGACTCATTAGAGGCAACAGGCTATAAATGCTGTTGTTCTCCCTGCAGATTAGAACTGAAACTTGCAAATGACACTCAGTATGAATTAGTGCAAGGTTATAGATTGTCTATCTAAAACAGTAAATATAACCAAGTTGAAGCTTTCAATGTCTAGGAATTGGACTTGAATTCCAATGGTGGTTACTGATGGATTTTTCCTTAAGCCTACTCAGAATACAGTATGAACCAGCTGTTCTAGACCTCCTCAGCACCATAACTCGAAAAGAGTGTGATGAAGTAGCTGAGAAATTTCTGTGATGTATGACAGTGCCTGCATCTAAAGCAAATTTGTCTGTAACCTCCTGGGCTCACTGAATATTAAGATAAGGCAACTGGGATTGGCACTTATTCCCCTTAGTTCCTGAGATAGGACATATGGAAGTGATTGTAGTCTGAAACTATCACATAACTTAAAAGAAAAAAAAAAGCTGGCAAGTTCTTGGGAAACTAAGCCAGTTGTTATTACCCTTTTCTTGAATATCTTCTGAGAGAAAAAGTTCAATGGCAAGGAAAGAGAATATTGAAACATCTGTGGATGCACACACACGCAAATAAAGTTTATTGAGAGTTGATTTCTTTATGTATCATGCACACACACACACACACGCACGCACACATACACACACATGGAAAAAATGGAACTTGATTGCTAAGGGCTGTTTCTAAAAACTCTAGAATCATATATTAAGCCCAAAGGACTAAAAGTAAAAAAAAAAAATTTAAATTTAAAAAATAAAAAAAAACCAGGATGAACTATGCTCTAGACCCACTTCTGACACATAATGTCTATGAGACTCTGGAGAAGTCACCTGACCTCTCTTGTCCTAGACAATTCTCTTAAGATTATAAAAGGAAGACGAGGTACTTAACTGCTTTGTTTGAAGAAATTTCTTCCTTGGGTGTACCCTTTCTCAATTAAATCATGGATCTGGCCACCCAAACTGTTTTTCCCCCATAGAAATCAGACAAACTCTGATTCTTAAACAACCTTAATCTACTGATAGATAAAATCCAAAATACAGCTAAGACCTTTTTTCTCCTCTAGTGTCAAACTGATGTCCCTAAACAATAATGGGAATTATCCAAAGAAAATGTACCATTATGCTCAAAAGCCACATGAGGAAAGGTAAAGAAATCCCAAAGAGGGAGGTTTTGTGATGTGTTTGGGACTGATACTGTAGCTGAGACAATAGGTGTAGAAAAGACAACCTTCTTTGGGAGTTAGTACTATGAACCTAAGAGAAATTTGTTTATCTCACTCTGTCTGGTCAGAGCATTAAAGACATGTGAAAGACAGTTGTAATGTATCTGTGCTATTCCATAATGACACAAGGATGTAAGCCCTCAAACAAGATGTCCTATGTGGAGGCAGTTGAAAAACTAGAAGAATCAGATGCTTTGATAATAGCCAGAATTGGGACAAGGCATATTTGTGCCTTAGACAAAGATAGAAAATTTAACTGTGCTGTATTCAACCTGTGAGCCCCCAGTGGGTATAACTCCTTCTCGGGGGTTTTCGGTCTTCCCAGGAACTCGTGTAACTTACCTTGTCAACTCATGTCAAGAAATATCTGTGAATTGTCTACTATGTGTTAGATAATGGGGATGCAAAGATAAACACCATTGCTGCAAGCTGTCAAAAGCAGAATTGTGTGGCATTTAATACAATATGTATTAAAAGGCATATTTAAAAGTGTCTTCATGGGTTTCTCTAATCATAGTGTACCTTGGTGTCTACTTTGCCGCTCATTATTGACTCATGTTATTTAATGAAAGTGATTATTGTTTATTTTTTATTTCTCTTTCCCCACTCGATGCACTCCAGGGCCTGCCACTACTGGGATCAACTACAACCTCCTCTATACCTAGGCATTCAAAGCTCTTTACAATCTACCCCCAATGTCCAGCTCATCGAAGTTGAGCTCTCTGCAGTAGAATTTGAATGCTTGGCGGTTTATCCTGAGAAAGGACCTCAGTCTCTGGTACCTTATCTTGCCAGATGATCTTCAGAATCTTCCTAAGACAGTCCAAATGGAAACAGTTCAGTTTCTCGCCATGACACTGACACACTGCTCAGGTTTCCCAGGCACACAACAATGAGGTCAGCACTATGGTTCTGTGGACCTTCAGTTTGGTAGGCAGCCTAATATGTCTTCTCTCCCACACTTTCTTTCATAGCCCCTCAAACTCTGAGCTAGTTCTGGCAATGTAGGCACCTCATCATCGATTTGTACATCCCTGGAAAGTGTACTGCCAAAGCAAATGAACTTATGCATGGCATTCAAATTTTCTCCATTTACTGTAATTGATGATTCAATGCGGTGCTGGCTGGTAGAGAAACTCTGTTCTCTTGGTGTTAACTGCCAGGCCAGAATTGGCACAAGTGGCAGAGAATCAATCGCTACTCTGCTGCATCTCAACTTCAGAGGCTGCATTGAGTGAACGATCATCTGTGAACAACAACAACAACAACAACAACAAATCATGCACCAACTCTCCCTCCTCTTTAGTCTTGGCTTGTAACCTTTTCCAGTTAAATAATTTACCATCAGTGTGGTAGCTGACCTTGACGCCATTTTCTTCCTCTTTGAAGGCATCTGAAAACATTGCTGAAAACATGCTAAAAAGTTTGGAAACAAGCACATGGTCCTTCTTCACTCTATTGGTGACTGGGAAAGTGAAAGAGCATATTTATATATCATCCAGAACCTATGCAAACATGCTATCATGAAAATAGTGTAGAATATTAATTAACTTCTCCTAGCAACTAAATTTTGGCATGATTCTCCACAAGCCCTCTTAACTGACAGTAGTGTCAAAGCTCTTGATCACATTGATGAGCATTGTATGTAGACCCTTGCCATGTTACAGCTTCCTGGAGCTGTAGTGAGAGCCCCAAGCTACAGCTTCTTGGAACCACAGGTGAGAGTTGGGTGAAGGTAGACACCAAAGATGGATGAGCAGCTCTGGAAAAGGCTGAGCAAGCCCTCACACCAGAGCCTCTGGTCTTCCTTGAATACCTGTACACCTCAGGAAGTGACTTGTGTTCTAAAATGCGAACTTTCATCTTATCTTGTACTCACCCCACATTTATAATTGTGTCAATAATAATAACAGCCCATCACCACAGGATTTTGAAGCACACTGGGCAAATCACTTGACCTCTGTTTCACTTTTTTCATCTTTAAATGGGAGTAAGTATAGCATCTACATTCCAGCATTTTGAGAATCATATGAGATATATAAAACAGTCTGCAAACTTTAAAATGTATGTAAATATTAGTTGTTATTATTGGAATTCTAGTGTGAGGGCCAGTATAGCATAGCTGGTAAGCATCTGAGGCAAGTTTAGACTCAGGTCTTCCTTACCACAAGTCAGGTATTCTATCCACTGCACTATACTATGCCTCCTTAGTAGCATAGCTACATAGTATGTGCTACCTTCGTAACACAGTGGCTAGAAAACAGGACTTGAAGATAGAGAGACCTGAGTTCCAATCCTACTTCAGATTCTTACTCAGCTGTATGACTCTACACAAGACAGTTAACATCTTTTAATTCATGAATGAAAAGGCAATAATAACAGCAATCCTTCTTCTGAGGGTTGTTGTGAAGATTAAATGAGATAAAACATGTAAATTATTTTACATACTGTTGAAGTTTGTAAATGCTACCTGTTATCATATTATTTTAAATCTAGTCATTTTTACCTTCACAAAATCTCTTATACATGCACCCTTCCCTCTACTCCCACAGCTACCTCTTGGAATTCTGCAATAAATTTAGCATAGGTCATCATCAAAGACAAGGTTTCAAGGCCTAAGTGAGTAAATATCCTCAAAACAATTTTAGAACTAGATATTTTCAGTCTGATGAAGATGTACAGATTTTACATGCTCACTGGGACTCATACTTATGGTGGTTTTAGTGTGTTGTTAAATGACAATGGGTGTCATCAGCAAAAATTACCTTGCTCCAAACTTGGCTAGTCCAGTTTTAGATTATCTTTACCATAGCAAGTTTATCTTCTTCATAGAAGCAGTAAACAGTTATTGTTGTTATTGTTTCTGGTCTTCTCACTGATATTCAAATTCAAGAAACTTATACCACATTGTAGATGAACTAATAAAAGCCTCTCCAGTGGTTTCTCCCATTGGTTCTAATTCTTCTTTACAACATGAGTAATGTGAAAGTAGGTTTAATATGAATGTATATATCGAGCCTATATCAGATCACACTCCGTCTTGGGGTGAGGGAAGAGGAGGCATGGGGAGAAAATTTGGAACTCAAAATCTTATGGAAGTGAATGTTGAAAACTAAAAATAAATAAACAAACAAATAAATGAACAAACAAACAAACAAACAAATAAGCAAATAAATACATAGATAGATAAACAAATAAGTGGATAAATTAAAGAATGGATGAACAAATAAATAAATAAAAAAATAAAAGCCCCTTCAATTGCTAGGTCCCTCTAAAGATCTTGTCTTATTCTCTGAGAATGAATTAGACTTTTTGAAGCCCAATTCAAATAGTTTGTCAATCCTGGTGTTGTTTCTCATTTTCAACTGCACTTTCCTTTGAGTTTTGGTAAAACTGATCTTGTTTCAATATGAACTTGAATGATCCTTAAAATGCTTGACCACCCCGTACCAATAGCCCCCTTCAATATCCCTATTAGTTACTAAAGAATGTTCATAAGGACTACTACTTTTAGTCATTTACTTGGAGGAATGTCAATTTTTTTAAAATCAAAGAAATAAAAACACAATAGAAGGGAGCAATAAAACATATCCATATGGCAAGAAATACATAACTCAAATGGTGGAGAGCTAAATAAAAGAAGAGCTGCCCTATTCAATTTCAATTGATCTGGGTTGTACATTATGTGTCTGGTATCATTAGGAGCACATACATATGATTATTGTTGTCACAAAATTAAATCATATGAAATCATCACTTGTATTAAATAAATCACACCCTATCACAGTAATCATCTCATATAGGTGCTTTACTGGTTATGATTAGTGTTCAATGACTAGATCAGAAAGGTATCAGACTTTAGAGGGTAGAGTAAAAGCGGGAGAAGGTTGACAAGATGCCTCAAATAGTTTCTTCACTACCATTACTTTTCATCTGTCAACAGGCATAATTCTATCTTCTCCTTTCTGATGTTTATACCTTTTAGCATAGCTATCATTTAAAGAAGTCTGTCAAATAATAGTTGGGAGAGGAGGCAAACTTGCCTTTCTTCTATTTGAATTGAGAGCACTTCTAGTGATGCTTTGTTGCAAAAATTCATATTATTGGTTTTAAAAGTATGCTAGTGGCACAGTTAAGTGGTTCAGTTGATAGAGCACTGGCCCTGGAGTCAGGATGACCTTAGTTCAAATCTGACTTCAGACATTTTCTGCCTGTATGACCCTTGTCAATTCACTTTATTCAGATTGCCTCAAAATAAAATAAAAGTGTGCTAGTGAGTATATTAAAAATAATTCTTTCATACCTATTCTTTCAATTTTTAAAATTGTTTTCTTATGTTTTATTTCATCTAAATGTCTCCCACTTTCTCTCCTCTACCCCAGTCATCTTGCATAGTAAAGAATATTTTTTAAAGTCAGGCAAAATAAGAAAAGAAGAAAAAAGAGCAGTAAAATGAATCAACATGTTGGAAAAGTTATATGCATATATATGTGTTTAGGTAGCTATCTATATGTATATCTATCTATCTATCTATTTATCTATAGTTCCATATCCCTGTATCACTCACCTCTGCAAAGAGGATGGGGGAAGTTTCTTCTCATATGTACACCTATGCTTTTTATAACTTCATTTTATAAAGAAAGAAACTGAGGCCCAGATAGGATGAATAACCTGCCCACATAAGTAATAGGTTGCAGAACTGGGAGTTAAGCAAAATTTTTTTCCAAATCCCACATCATTTCCACTATGCATAAAAGTAGTTGCCATGGTAAATCCATTTCTCCAAATAGATTGAACATTTGTCAAATGTTTACTATGTACAAAGTACTATACTAGTCATGCGAGGTGCGAGGATAGACATGATGCAAACCATACTCTTAAAGAACTTGCAATCTAATAAGAGGGAAGCATTTTCACAAATTATGATGATATAAGGGTGAATGAGATAAGTTTGAAGGCAAAATTTAGGGAAGGATAGATAAATCATTTTCCTTTGAAGGAATCAGGAAAGTCATTATGGAGGATCTAGTCCCAGAATCGGGTCTTCAAGGAAGGAAAATACTTAAATATACGGAAATGCAGGCAAATAGGATGCTGAGGATAGAGAGTCCATTTTAGTCATTACTGGTGGCAAGCCAAAACTGTAAAATAGGGAGTGACAGAATGAACAGTGAGCAAAAATACACCTGACAAGTAAAATACATGAAAGGGAACAGTAACAAGGAAAGTATCATGCAACAGAGTTTAGTAGGCCCGAAAAGCAAGGATAAAAATTTTGATAAACAGAATATTGGAAGTCCCTTCATAAAAGGGATCTTGGTATAGATAGTGCTTCTCAATATGGCAATAGGAGGTAGGCAATTAATGTTTCTTTATGCTTAAAATGATCATAGAATCAGACATGGAATGGACTTCAGAGATCACCTATAGCCTTACTTTACAGATGAGGATACTGACATCCAGTGAAACTGAGTCCAGTGCCCAAAGTCACACAGTCAGATTGTGCCAGACCAGGATTTGAACCCAGGTCCTCTGACTATAAATGCAGCCCTCTTTTTCTGGTACCATGCCGCCTTCTTCAATGATGAGATTGCTGAAAAGTCAATGACAACTTTGTTCTGGATAGATTTGATCTACCTTGCACTAGAGAGTCGACAAGTTTGCATATGGCTAAAGTTTCCAGTCTCCACTTGAGAAGTGCATCCTCAGTAGTTTAGCTTTTCTGGCCTCAGAAGACATGTTGCAACCATCAGCACCAACTACAAAATGATCACTCATCAACCCTTTCATTTGTTCTGTTAAAAAAAATAGACAACAAAATCAGTTACTGCCACCCCCAAAGCTCTCACTTGGTTGTGAATAGTGACAAAATTCAATTCTGATAAAATGGTGGATTTCAGGCCAAGAGAAATTCACCAAAAATCTATTTCACACAGGAAATGGAATTCTGTCTTTTTCACTGCAATAGGAGGTGTTTACTGGTGGAAACCCTAGATAGAATCCATAAATAACTTTCTAATACAGCAGCGTGCTTTCTTATATTGTGGCATCCTGTGGCCACTTGGGGTGAATAGCAGATGCTGCATGAAGTGTAAGTGTGCTCTTACAAGCCCCTCTTCTACCACAACATACTGCAGGAAGGATGAGCATACTCTGGGAGCACACTTCACACAATGTTTATGTGACCTCTCAGTGAATTAACGACAGCAGGTAAATTATCGGCTTTAGTCTAACAGATGCATTGACTTAGGGATGCAAAGAAAGTACACACGGAACAATGTACGGGCCAGCTGTAGCATAAATACACCTATCATTAAACAAATGGGTCTAAATGTTTAATTAACTTTCCCTCACCTTCCAAACAAGGAGGATTTTTAAAGTACAATTAGCTTCATGTCTTAAGCCTCATTGGATGGCATTTAGTTATACCTGTATTGTGCTGAGTGAATCTATGGAAGCAACATTCTGGAAGACTGAACCATTGAGGGCACTTTGATAGATTCATGGATACTCTATAAATCAGTGTACATTACTGCCTAAAAATGGTGGTCTATCCAGGGGGACTCTTGTCCATGTTCTCCCAAAAGAATTCCATAGAAGGTTCACAAACCATGCTGGGGAGAGGTGAGAGATTCCTCTAGTTCTCTTGACCTCATAGGGTTACCAGTAAATCATGTGGGCTGTTGGTTATTTCTCATTTTTCCTATATGAGGTGCCCATTTATTTGTTTCTGGTCAAGCACCTTTCTGAAGACAAACTCTATGCTAATTTTATCAAATTTATTTGGAATGTGTGATTCCTGATCATCCCACCCATGAGCCTTTCAAGTAGACCAATCAAAATATACCTAAGATATGTAGGGAAGTAGTAAGAGACTGAGTGAGATCTAACTTCCCTCAATGAGTTCCAACAATTGAATTGTCAAGTAGAAGTGAGGCTTGAATTAGTCCTCTTTATTCCTAGATTAAAAAAAAAACTAGGAACAGTGAGTAAAAGTTTCAGAGAGGAAATTAGGATTGATAGTAAGGAAATTTTTCTAACAATTAGACAAATGATATGAGGGAAGGTATAGCAGTGGATGGAGGGCCAGATTTTGAGTTGATAATTCCTGGGTTCATGTCATTCATCTGACTGTGTGCCTCTGACTAAGTGACATAATCTCTAAGGCAACTTATAGAACAGTTACTAATCTTCTTTGATCAAGGAAGTTTTCTTGCTGGAAGCACTCAATGCTGATGACTAGACCCTATCCTTCTAAAAATGGTATGGTAGTGGATTCCCCCTCATGAAACATCTTCAAGAAAAGGCTGAGTGATCACTTGGTTAAGGATGATGTAGAGAATATTCTAATTCATGTAGAAAGTAGACTAGATTGCCCCTGAGATACTTTCCTTCTGAGATATTTTATTCTTATCCTCAAAAATGTCTACAATGAGTTAGCGGGATTTTATTCCGGGTTCTTTCCAGCTCTGTCAGAGCCAAGAAGGCTAGAGCTAGGCAAACTGCACTGATGAAAAAGAAGGTCTGGGAACAACCATCACTAATATTCAACAAGTCAACGAGCATTTATCAAGCACCTACGATGTGACAGGCACTGTGTTAAGTGTTGGAGATACAAACATATGCAAAACCAGGCCCTGCTCCCAAAGATCTCACAATCTAATGGGTGGAAATGCTATGATAGCATATATGCCTACTATAATTACTTCTAATGATAATGAAGGTGGCAATGAAGATGATGAGATCTAACATTTATATAGTACTTTAAGTTTTGCAAGATGTTTTACCTATATTATCCCATTTGACAATTATTACATTTGTCTTTACAGTTACTGTTCTAGTCACTAAAATCACTAAAGCTATGAGCAAGGAAGTAAATTCATTGTCTTGGAGTACTCCAGTACTTGTTAAAGCCAAATGAAATTTTAAAAAAAAAGTATGTAGAGTCACTTTTCACCTGTGCATTAACTCCCACCCTAAATAACCTCTTATCATTTTGGTAAAAAAAAAAATATCCCAAGTGGGCAAGAATGAAAGTCACTTCTATCTCACGTGCTTGTCTTTTAAGTAGTGGAAACTAATGCACTCTTAATCATCCTTGATATCCACTCCCCTCTTCCTCCTACAGGTCAAGGCTTTCTGACCTCAACATAAAGCACAGCATATATTCCGTCATGTAGAGATGGCTAACATGTTTGGAGAAGTCATCAAACAACTTTAGAACATGCTAACTTTGGAAACTCAAAAAGGGAAGCAAATTGTTCATATCCAATCACTCCTCAGAATCATATTCTTCTGAGGATTTCAACAAAATCTCAAGAAAAGTTTTATAAAAGTGTTAACAATAATGAAAAATACCTCAATGGGTTGTGAAATTAAGTTGAACTATGCTATCAATCAATGAATCAACAACTTTTATTGAAAATCTACCATAAGCCAAGCACTAGGGATACCAATACAATCAGTAAATCGCAAGCATTTCTTAAGCATTCTTTATTTGCCATTTTCTGCTATGCAACAGTCTTTTGTCTCAAGAAGCTTACATTTAATTGAAGTCAAATCAACCAATCTGTAAGCATTTATTAAGCACCTATTATGTGTCAAGCACTGTGTTAAGTGCTAGGTATACAAAGAAGGAAAAAAAAAACCTCATCTCAAGGAACATACAATGCGTTAACATCATGGGATAGAAAGTAGCGGCAGTGAAATCCAAATGTCTGCTTTCATTGGCCTATACTTTTTGAATATAATTTATGGTTTGTATCCATTATATATATATGTATGTATATATACATATATACATATATACACATGTGAAGTTTATATATAGTGTATATATATATATGTATATGTATATGTTATGAAAGAGTAAGATTACTTAATATCTTTCTAAGTGCTTCAGATGAGCAAAGTGGTGGAGAGGAGAACCACTTCCACTGTAGAGAGAAAGGAAATCTCAGTATATAACCTTACTCATATCAGGCATTAAAAACTAGAGACATGTCCATTCCAAATGAATGGCATATCCAGAAAGGACAGAGATCTATAAGTAAGTTGCTCAGTCATCTTTCAGTCATGCCAAACTGCATCACCCCTTAAGGGGTTTTCTGGGCAAAGATACTGGAATGGTTTGCCATTTCCTTCTCCAGTTCATTTTACAGATGAAGAAACGGAGGCAAAGTTAAATGACTTGCCCAGTGTCATATAGCTACGAAGTGTCTGAGGTTGGATTTGAACTCAGGAAGTTGAGTCTTCCTGACTCCAGGCCTGGCACTCTATCCACTTCAACACCTAGCTGCCCCACTGTCATCCTTGAACCCACTGATATCATAGCAGCCTCTATACAAAGCTAAGTCCATTCTATCTGTTGCATTTATATCTTAAACACTTGCTTGGGCCTACCAAATATTAGTTTTCATCTAAGAAGCTTTTAGCAAATCCCTTCCTGACACTTTTATTTATTAGCTATCCCTCCTTCCTCAAATTATATTGTACTTAAGTAAATGTCTCATCCCTCTGAGGAGTAGGAAAGTTCCTTGAGAGCAAGGTATTTTATTTGTGTGTTTTTTCTCTTTCCAGTCCCTCACACAGTGCCTGGCACATAGTAGACACTAAATAAGTAATTGTTGAATTAAATTGACCAATTTCTTTTGTCAAATCTCTGCCTTCTGATGCTAAAAGTATTCAATATTCATGAGATCATAGACTTAAAACTGGAGGGAACAGTCAGGGTTATCCAGTCCCCTTAGAATTAACTTTATTATGTCTAATACAAAAAAAATCTCTAATCTCTCATTTTACAGATGAGGAAACTGGCTATTCTATGGCCTGCCTTTTATAAATTCTACCCCCCAAATGGAATTACATGTGAAGTCTGGACATGATGAAATCAAGTGTGTTAGTACAAACCATTGAGTGGATTTGTCCCGGATATTCCTCTTAACTCCATTTTCAGGAGGTAGAAATTTGCTCTCAAATATTTTAATGCTATTCCACGGTCTCCAGCCTCTTCCTTTTGACTTTCTGATTCATATTCTTGATTCTGGTACTTCCTTCTTGTCTTAAGTTTTGTGCTCACAAAGATAATATCCAGGGAGTTTTTTAATTATCCACATTAATGGAGTGGAGTAGTGGTTTGGATAATATAAAATGGTGGTTAGTCCCCTTCAGATAAGCCTGCTCCATTGTTGCCAAAGGCCTTAAGACAAAGCACCCACATAACAAAAATGACAGGGATGGAGCAAATAGGTAATCTTTGGGAAGAGACAAGGGAAAGGAGTAAAGAATTCAGACACTTCCCCTTCTTTCTCTTTAAAATGATCTCTTTTCAATTTCTTTAATTGCTCTAAGGGTAACAACGAGACTGTTGGGAAAGCAACCATATGCTATTAATTGACAAACAAAAGAGAAAGCAAGGAACTGTTTCTGCTGATTGACAGGCAACGAGCAGCACAAATTCGTATTTCTTGCAAAGCCAGGTTTCCACAGGACCAAAGATGATCAAATGATGCTTCAAGGGAAAAGAACTGGCTTCTCTCCTCACTGGGGCCTCAATTGCTTGGCCATCACATTAGACAGGAAGAACCGGAAAATCAAACAAACAGATCTTTGTGAAATTGTAGAAAGTTGGATAGCTACTTTCAATTAGAGAAAAGAAGAAGATTGATATCGCTATTCTATCCCAGAAGAAGCCACAGGTCAAAGGCTCCAGAGAACCAATCAAACAACAGAGGAGATGGCCTTTAGATTGTATGCATGATCAAGTATTAATAGCAATGGAAATGTATATAGTAATAATAGTAGCTGTTATTTATATAGCACTTTAAAGTTTGTAAAGGGTTTTATGTGCTTTTTATGTGATCCTTGCAACAACCGCTCGTTGGCATCGTTGTTGTATTTATCTCCATTTTATAGATGAGCAAACTGAAGCTGAGAGAAGTTAAGTGACTCTTCACAAAGATAGTAAGTGCAGGAGACAAGCTTCAAATTTTGGTCTTCCTGACTCTAGTTAGTGTACCACGTAACTCTCTAGTAAATGCTATAATAATATAATGATAATATGATATGATATGATATGATATGATATGATATAATGTGATATGATGTGATATATGATATGATATAATATAATGATATAATAATAATTAACATGTGTTTTAGTCACTAACCATTTGTTTGTACTTCCAGGGCCTTTGTTGTAATTCAAAATGTGTATCTTAATTCTTGAATGTTCAGTTTAGCAAGTTTAGAACTTGGCTATCCTCATTTAATATTTTATCTCCCTAGAAAAGCCACCACTTTGTGGATCAGCTTTAATTCAAAAACTGTAAATCAAAAGGGTTCTCCCACCAATCTGTTCTCTTACTAGGCAACCAGATATGACATTCATTTGTTCAAGCAGAAGTACTTTAAATGAAACAGTAGAGAAAATAGCATACCAAGAGATCATTCTTCCCTTCAACAGGACATATTATCTCTTCATAGGTTACCAGACCACCAGTAGGAATTTGTTTACATAGGAAATATAGGTATCTAGAGAACACAGAGAGAATATACAGAATCAAGAAATGCAAGACCTATTATAAGGAAATACATCAGATAGCAATAATGGAAGTAGGAGACATGTGTGGTCGGGACAAACGTATGGTCAGGAAAATTAACACTTTGTTGTTTCTGAGCTTCCCAATCTGTAGGTGTCATTGAGATGCTCTAGAACTCTATTGACCTTGATATCTCAATTCTATGTTCGGTTTATCCTCTCTTCTGGGCACATCTTATATGTGCTATGTATTTCATTCTCCACTGTAGTTTGTGTATTGTCTCTGCTGGGAATTACTACTGGCAAATGAGATGAGATTTGTAAAGTGATTTGTAGACTATAAAGTACTGTACAATCGTGAGCTGCTCTTGGTCATTAGGTTTCTTTCCCCTACCTGTTTGTGGGTTTCACCTATTCTAGGATACCGCTTTACCATCTTGGCTTTATTCTTAAGCACTG
Source organism: Vombatus ursinus (assembly GCF_900497805.2). Taxonomy (NCBI): domain Eukaryota; kingdom Metazoa; phylum Chordata; class Mammalia; order Diprotodontia; family Vombatidae; genus Vombatus; species Vombatus ursinus. Next base: position 4,762,776 of record NW_020954581.1, read on the forward strand.
GTGACTATAACCCTTGTTGTCATCAGGTTGGGCTGACAGCTGATCAATGGGGAATCAGAAGGCTATAAGCCACCAAATCCGAGAGGGGCAGATGAACAATAGCTGGATAAAGGATGTCCCACATCAAGATTAAACCTGTTCTTTCAACTTTGTCAGGTGCAGAATGGAAGTCTTTGTTTCTAGACAACCTCTAATTAATGTTTAAAGATTCTTTGTAAATCTATTTAACACCTTGTGGGAATACTATGCCTGGAAACACATTTCTGGGGATTCTCAAAAAAAAGATGCTCCATAACACTTGGGTAAAAGTTAGGACTTAGGTTAGTAGGTATGACATAAGATGATGAACCAATTAAGGAAAGAGAAGAGAAACAATCAGATGGATAGAAGGAGAAACAGGAGACAGCAATGTCATGAAAAAGTAGAAGGAAAGGGGCAGCTAGGTGACACAGTGGATAGAGCTCCGGCCTTGGAGTCAGGAGGACCTGAGTTCAAACCCAGCCTCGGACACTTGACACTTAGTTGCTGTGTGACCCTGGGCAAGTCACTTAACCCTGATTGTATCACCAAAAGCAAAAAAAAAAAGTAGAAGAGAATGTCTAGGTGATAGAGATCAATAGCATCAACTGCTGCAGAGAGGCCAAGAAGGATGAGAATTGGGGGAAAGAGTCTATTATATTTGGAAATTAAGAAATCATCAGTAATTTTGGAAAGGGAAGCAGAAAGAGAATGTTACAAATCAAATTTCAGAGTGTTTAAAAGAGACCAAGAGGATATGAAGGAGAGGCTTCAAGTGAAGATAAATTTTTCAGGGAGTTTAGCCATGAAGTGGAAGAGAAATATAATCCATTATCTTCCAAGGATGGTTAGATCAAGTGAGAGCTTTTTAAAGGGTGAGAGAGACATTGACATGTTTGTAAGCAACAGGGGAAAAGCCAGAGATAGAGACTGAAAATTAGAAAAAAAAAGAATAATTATATTAATGAGAGCTATCTGTTGGAGAAGAATGGATGGGATGAGACCCAGAGGGTACTTAGCAGGGTTAGACTTGTCAAGCTTAAGGACCACCTTTTGACCCAATGTTGGAGTAAAGTAGATAAGAGGAGAATATGCCTTACTAATGTGAGATATGAAGAATGGGAGAAGGAAGAACTCTCCTTGAATACTTTATTTCTTTAACTTGAAGTACAATGAGTTCTTTCTTCAGTTGAGAGGGTAGGGAAAGGGTGCAGCTGAAAGTCTGAGAAGACATGAGAAGATTTGGAATAGCTGCTATGGAGAAAGGTATAGTAAATCAATTAGGGAGAATTAGAAGATCTGCCTTGTTGCACTGTAGACCCAGGTGAGATTAGGTAACATAAATTTGTAGAGGAGCCAGGCAGTTTTGGAATTTCTTCCAGCTTTGTTCAGCAGTATGTGAACAGAAGTAAAAGAGGCAGACGTTGGAAGAAATTCAGTATCAAGAGTTGGCAAGGTGTGATGGGCAGTCAGACAAATGGGCAAAGGATTTGAAAGTAGAGGGTAGGTATAGTTGAGTTGGTTCATCAAGGGGTCAAGATTGGGAGGGAAGGAAAGTGTAGTTAGTCCAGGGAAATAATAAGGGATAGAGGGAATGGAGGTCAAAATGGGGACAAAAAACAGAGGAAGGCTTATAATGCATAAGGAAAGATGAAATGACAAAAGATTATAAGATAAAGTGGGGAAAAACATGTACCTGGCGTATAGTAGTGCAAAATAAATGCTTATTGAATTGAATTAAAATAGAAGTGCATAACTCTAAATATAGGATACATATAAAGACATAAATTTAGTTAAATGCCTATACATCTCTCTCTGTGTATATACATATATATAATATACATAGATATACACACATATACTACGCACATATTATATGCATACCTATATATTTTCATTGCGATGTAATTTTCAAGCTAGTCATTTTTAAAAGTTTTCCAAGAGCAGAAATATGGGCATAGAATTTCAAATAACTCAGCAATTAATTTTGCAATAAGATAGATCTCATAATCTGCCATATAGCTATGACTTTCCCATTTATTTTCATTGCTTTTTAAAGTGTAGCTGACAGGTCCTGTTTTATGACTCTCAGATAAAAGCAGGTTAAACTTTTTCAAACAGCTGCCTTTCATTATTCTTCAAAGAGGTGCTTCTCTTTACCCCATTACTTGGAAATGGAATAGGGCACTCTGGTTTTGGGATCCTACCTAAGGTTGGATATGTTTAAAAAGAATAGGCTGATTGTGGATTAGTAAATCTCTCTATATCACACAGAACAAGACAATTCTTGTTATCTTGGGAAAGGCTTATTGCTAAGAATCAATATAAATTATCTTGTGGCTTTACCTTGCTTCAGAGTTAATTATGGGTCTTTGATTACCTTGTGCCATGTTTTTTTTTGGTTTTTTTTTTTTTTTTTACTTCAGTCAATGTGGTTAATGGTAAGTTAACCAAAGCAACAGGTATTGCTAGTTTGCATGTAAATGTCAGTACTATAGGATACTAGTAAATGGATACATTAGTCTTTCTGAACAAAGCTCTGTTTATTCCCCTAAATAAATCCAGACCCCTACCTGCAGAGGGGGTATGGGTCACAGAAGACCCACAATTAGAAAAAAAAATCAGTCCTTCCTGTCTGGTTTCTGGAGAATGACTCCAACGAACCTGAGCTGAAAGCAAAGGATGGAAAATGATCTCACAGACTTCAGAGCAACCTTTTCTCCCCATAACATTCTCACCATCCCTCACATGATTCTGGGTCTTGAGATAATAGATGTATGAAATGAGCAAAAGTGGGCCAGACACGTTCATCTGATTTCATTACAAATAGCTAAAGAATGTTATCTTGTCCCAGAAATCACCTCATTTGCTAAGTATCATCCTTGGAAGGGAATTCCTAATATCTTTTTTTAAAAAATAGATTTATTTGTTCCAAATTTGCACTGAGATACACAGATTAGCAGAAAAAAGGAAGGCACATGCTGGATAGTGTTATTGAAAAGAAACTTTGTACTAAACCAGAACATTTGCAAAAGATATGATCATTAGCATTTTTATGAGCTTTAGGTTTCCATTACCTTCCCCTCTCCATCCCTACTATTGGTAAAAAAAAAAAAAATCTTTCTTCTTGTAAATGATTGGTATTTTTTGCCCTCATTTACAAGTCCAGGGTCTAAATCTAGACATATTTAGTACTGTCTACTACTGACTTTTCTTGGTCTCCCATGACAAAAAGCCATTCATCTTTGAATTAGTAACTGTAGAAAAAAATGTAAAATAAGGAAAAGGAACTCCTTTTGGCTCAAGTATCCTCTGAGTACACAGTAAAGGAAACCTCTGGCATAGGGTTAAGCAGAAAATTGGGGCACCATCTGCTTTTCTTTGTTTTCCAAAGGTAGCCAATGAATAACTATTTATCTGAAAAACAGAATTTCACCTGAAGTATAATAAAATACTGGCCAGCTAAGGTGCTTACCTTATAATTGGGTTTTATTGTCCTTTCTTCAGAGATCTATAATTTCACCCATGTGGATGAACTCCATCCACCAATGCAGATTGTGAAACTTCTAATGTTTTAGCAGATTTTTGATAGAAAAAATGCTTGCCCCAGAGAGAACCCAGAAATGAGGCTGCCTCTCTGAACTTAGCAATGCTGGTTCTTGGAGGACAGATGTACAGGCTTGTTATTGGGCCCATACTGGATGCTTTCTCAGATCAACGGGAACAGCCTGAATTTGTGATTCACTGTCATTGCCTTTAAGGATCACCTCTATGGCACGATGAAGCATCAGAATAAGATTTGATTTTACATGGGATTTGCATTAGGCATCAGATCCCAAGTATTAATCTCTTTTTCTAATCTCTTTGGTGACTTTTATTTTTCCTCTAGACAAATGTCACCCTCTGAGACTATGGTAGTCCCCTACGTACTACCCATGTGGCCTTGAGTAGGTTTCTTATTTTCTCTGGACCTCAGTGTACTCAATTGTAAAATGATAAGGATAGAACTTCATGATCTCAGAACTCCCTTACATCCCTAAACCCATGACGTAGATTTGCTAAGATAGGGAACACGTAGTGGATAGATTACTAGATTTGGAGTCAGGAGGACCTGGGTGTGAATTATATACCTCAGACATCTGTTCTTAGCACAGCATAGTATAAAGATCCTTGGCTATGAAAACACAGGATTTGGGTTCAGATATCCCTATCTGTCATAGTTTCCTCACCTCTACAATGGGCCTGATTATAATAGTACTTACCAAAAGAGTTTTTAAGGATGAAATGAGGTAACAGATATGGTGTTTTGCCTGTCTTAGAACACCAGGTAAATTCTTGATATAATTATTACTATTACCTTTGACACTTACTACATATGGGACCTTAGGCAAGTGATTTTTCCCAGGCCTCAGTTTCCTCATCTATAAAATGAGGCAGTTGGACCACATAGTCCCTTTCAGGTCTAAATCCATGAACCTAAGATCAACTTAGGTGAACCATTCATTGAAAATATCTACCTCCTCTTTCTTAAAATGATGCTAAGAATACTATCCACCCCACAGGCCTGCTGTGATGAATAAATGAGGTAATGTACTTTGGAAGTCTTAAAGTTATATTAAAGTGAATTATTATTATTTTGGTGTAGGATAAATTTGTATAAGCTTAAAGTCATGATAAAAAGAATAAAAAAATAAAGATTCTCTCTTTTTGTTGAATGTCACACTACTTCTGGTTTTCTAGATGTTTAGGGTACACTAAACTTTCTTCAGTCGGAGAACCATTTCTGGGGCCCTTTTCAATACTCCTCCAGCAACTGTCATTCACATACTGACTTGATAAATAATTTAATATCAGTTCTCTTTGCGTGCATGATACAAAGAGTTACTGTAACTCATTTCCTTCCTCATTCTATTTAAGGATCCAAATCCCTTAACCAAATGCTGACATCAGGGACATTACCCCAGCCCTGCCCTTCCCCTCTTATTGTATGTAGCCCACCCTTTCTTCCTGCAAAGTATAAAAGACCCTAGTGTTTATAGAAAACAATTTACTATATATATGGAAACTCACTAGTTGTATTCTTGGGGCCCAATCTGAAGTTTATAGTGTGGCAACCAGAAATCCAGAATTCCCCAATTCTCTACCTATCCAATGAGCATCAAGCAAAGTGAGCAGCTCTCATGATGCACTTTTAACCTATATTAGGACAAGGCAGAGAGAGTAATCTTGCATTTTTACTGGTATAGGGACCTTCTGGGTAATGAAACTGCTCCTACCAGTGCAGGTTGTCACCTTCTTTTCAATTTACACTTTTAGAAATACCTAGAGGACTCAGAGATTAAATGACTTTCCCTAGATCACAAAAGTAGTAGATAACGGAAGTGTGATTTGATCCCATCTTCGTGGATAGGCTAATTCTCTATCCACTCTACCACAAATAGCACATCACACCAAATCATTGTTTCTCACAGCACAAATCACTTTGTATTTCTTGACCGATATTGAAGCATTTCCAAGATGATTAGCTGGAAAGAAGAGTCTTACTTAGTAAGTGGGATCAAGGAAATATTCTTTATTACTGTGCTGACTGATTCTTTCCTCCTCACTCCTCCTTTCTTTCTTCCATGCTCCTTTGGTCTTCAATGTTCCAGTCCAAGCTTTGTAAAACAACGGAATGAGGAATAAGTTCCAAAGTTTCTCAGAAAAATGAGCCAGTGTGTGCTGAGACATGGTGTTTGGTAATCAGTGGTGTTTAAGCAATACCCCTGTGACCAAGGGGAGTGGGAGCTTAGTGAAGTTGTTCTTTTCTCTCTGAGTTTATTATATTCATTCTAAGATGCCAGTCACAGTCATTCTAGCAGCTGCACTTTTGCCCCTCAGCTGCTGAGGCAATGGTTTCGTATGTTCAGGAAAAACCATGGGTGAAACCATGGGTGGCAATCTCCTAGTAATAAGAGTAGATTTTGAACCTCTGAATCACACTGTTCCTGGCATTAGGGGAGTCCGATAACCATGTTTAGCTAAAGTTATTTTTCATGTACTTGTTGGCATTTGGCTAGCCTTGAAATCTCCATGCCCATCCATCTTCAAACAAGATCTTAATTATAGAACAGCACCAAACAGCATATACTGACATTGCACTGTGAATAATGAACAAACCACAGCAACTTCAGGTCACAGTGTTTACATTCCAAAATATTATATCTCCCATTATAAGTGAATGGGGAAATGAAAAATTAAGGTATTTTTGGATTATTTTCCATGTGTAAACATGCATATTTGAAATGTATTGATCTACCTGATCAGAAGACAACATTCAAATGGATAGAATGAAATTTTGAAATAAACTTCCACCTGAGATTTTATATACCAATTTTGTTAAGGGAAAGTGGTTAATAGATAAGTTAACTATAACCAGTGGATATAATGAAGGAGTCCTTTGACCTTCTTTACACAATTATAAGGGAGCAAGTCGGACACTCCCACCTCAATCTATCAACAGATATGATTCTGGTTTAAAATGCTTAAACAATATTTTCTAAAACTTGTGATCCCTTAAATATATGTAAACTTTTTATCTGGTTCAAGATGAGAATGGCATGTTTGACTAAACAAAAAAGCCAACCACACCGGGTGCGTGTAGGGGTTTGCTAGCAAAAGGAACTTTGATGTTTGCTCAGTTCAGAGTAGATTATTTCAACGGCGGAGAATTCCAGGCCCAGGAATGCATGGAGATGGCAGATCCTACGATCTATGTCAGAAAACAGCAAAGGGAGGGGTACAGTGTGACTGGATGGGTTGTTATCTTCCCCTTATCCCTGACCACAGGATTGAAACTTCAGGCCCAAAATGAGATAGTACAACCAGCTAGAAGTAGAGAGAGACACACTGAGGAAAAACATAAACACAGATAAAAATAGATACCGAATGACAGTCATGGCAAGATGGCAGCAGCTACAAGGATTGTGACCCCACATCTTAAAGACAAGAACTGGTTATGGACTCTAAAAAGACACCGATTCTCAGATCCCATCAAAGAGCTAAGGCTAAGGGGAACTTCATTAGGACTATAGGAATGGAGAAAAGATTTACCAGTGCCAGGAATTTCAAGGGACCTCTTTGATATTTGTATTCCCTATCTGTGTGACTCATTATCTTTTATCTCAAATTTAAGCTCACTCTTCCTTGGTATTTTGTGTGTCCAAAGGGAAAATGTACCCTAGATTTCTGAAAAATGTTTTGTGTTGACTGTTTTTACAATGGTTAAGTGATGGTAATGGGAAGTACACTATTGGGGTATCATGGAAACTTACTAGAGACCTATCCTTTCAGTGTTACCTTTAAAACACTGAAGGACATAGTAGTCAGACACATTTTGGGGACCCTAACCTGTAAAGAGGGAGTGGGCTGTGAAGAGCTGCTGTATAATTTTTGTTATTTTTTCCCTTTTTTCCCCCTTTTCTTGCTTGAGTTATTTTACAGTGGAGAGGACAAAGAGGGCGGGTATGAAATCATTTGACTCCAAATCTAATTTAGTCCCTCATACATGATATTCTATCACCTGGCTGTCTCCCATGCTGGGAATCACTTCCTCCTCACCTTTACCTCACAGAAATATCCTTTAAAGTTCATCTTAAACGCTACCTCCTTCTTTACCCATCCCTCAATCTTCTAGTGTCTCTACCAATGTGACTTTACATTTACTTTGAATATGCTTTATACCTACTTATATATTTGTTATTTTCCCTTTGAGAATGTACCTTCCTTAAAAGCAGGGATTATTTTATTTACTTTTGTCTACATATCCCCAGTACCTAACACAGGGCCTGGCCCTTCATAGGCACTTAATTAATGTCTATTAACTTATCCATTGATTCCGTAAGCATTTACTAAGTGCTTGCTAAGTCTAAAGAATGGTGATAGGTACTAGGTATACAAGGACAGAAACAGAACATGCAATACATTTAATAGACTTATATCTGGTGTGTGTGTGTGTGTGTGTGTGTGTGTGAGTGTGTGTGTGTGTATGTGTGTTTGCATGTGTGAACAAGAATGCTAGAACAACATATACACATATAATTAAATTCAACAAGTACCTAATAAATACTTACATGAAAAAAACAATCAAACAAACAAACATCTCCCTACCTTCAAGGCAGTTGCATTCTATTGATGGAACACAACATATGAAAGAAAATTCAAATAAAAAATTAAAAGCATTTTCAAGAATAATACCCTGTGGTAGATTAAAAAAAAAACAACAGATCTTCCCTCAAACAACTTTTCATTCTACTGAAAAACAATGTTGCATGCATAAGTAAATAAAATCAACATGGGTAAAAAGTAAATTCAAAGTCATTTTGAGGGGAGGCCACAATTAACTGGGGTTTCAGCCAAAGCTTCATATAGGAGGTAACCTTTGAGCTATGCTCTGAAGAAAGCATCTGCTACCCCTGGTTGTTGTTGTTGTTGTTGTTGTTGTTTCTTCTTCTTCTTCTTCTTCTTCTTTCTTCTTCTTCTTCTTCTTCTTCTTCTTCTTCTTCTTCTTCTTCTTTTAAATCCAAACTGGACCACGGTCATGCTTAAAAAAATGTATCTATCCATTAATTTTTGTCTGGTGAAGGGGCCTTCCTGAAGGAAATGTAACATTACATGGAAAGCCCAATATTAATGCATCTACCTTGAATATGCTCTGGCAAATGAAAGCTGCAGCTTGTTAGAAGAAGCTTGCACAGCTGTAATACTCACAAAAGCAGATAATGGTAAGCTACAAGATGTCAGACCTAGCCTTGTCACCGAGGAACTCGTATATCTTTATAAGGTTAATTCAGGGCATCTACAACTCTGTCAGAGTGGTGGCACGTGAGTATTTGGGATGCCTAAGACCATGAAAAGAGCTGAATAGCTCAAAATCCAACATCATTCCTAGGCCACCCTGAAAGAGTTATTGATGGTGTCCTGTATACAATCTTAAATTAGGAATCAAGTATAGATCTTCATCTCACACATACTTGCTAGGTTAAATCAAGCAGAAGGCATGTGATTTTTTTTTCTCAAAACTTACTTTTCCTTTGTCAAAGCAAGCAAAAGCTTACTTTTGCTTTTTTATTACTATAAAAAGAGGCCTTGGGTTGTTTGGAATATTTTAATTAATGATAGTTCCCCTCAGCTCACACCCTGGGGCTTTTTAGACAAAGGACATCATTTTAAAAATCTAAACAAAAAATTAATTAATTAAAATGATTGTTGCAAGCCATTATCACAACTATCGACTGGGAATATTTCAACACACAAAGAAGTGGGCAATAAAGAAGCTTACTAAATTGTACCATGCCTGGGGAACTCTTCAAAAATCCCTCTGTCCCTAGCCAATGGCATGTTTTCATAAAATGACTTGGTGTCTGGTTTTCTGGAAAGAAAAAGTACCAAATATGTTCAGTAAAAGAGAACTAGCTGCCACCTTTTCAAGGATCTAACTTTTCTCTAACTGCTGTTAAGTTCTTCTCTTCTATGGGGAAACCCTACATGATTTCATAGGTAGGGAAAGGGTACATGATTTACATATATGTGTAAAACATATGCATTTACATGTGTATGTAAGAAGTATACCTTTCCCTACTCTACATATATGTAAAATCATGTGTGTATGTACATATATATACATACACATATGTCTATACCTACATATGCATTTATGTGTTTATGTGCTAGAGAGAGAGAGAGAGAGAGAGAGAGAGAGTTCTTTTGCCCAAATATTTTATCCTTCCATCCTGATTCCTATTTTTTCCTGGGATCTTTCTCTTTCCTCTTTAGTATTCCTGGCAACATTAAAACACATCCAGATATTTGAAGGACATTCACATAGATCAAACTTAGTCTGTTTGGCACTTGAGGAGACCAGGAGCGACGGATAGAGGATTCAAAGAGATAGATTTGAACTTTTTTCTGGTGGAGGGATGACTAACAACAACACATATCCAAAGTGAAATGGACTTCTTCAGGATTCAAAGAAGAACCTTCATTGGAGGTCTTCAAATATAAGCTGGTGGACCATGTGTCTGGGATAGTGCAGAGAGAACTCTCAGTTGGTAAGACAGGGTGGAAACAAGTGACTTCTGAATTTGTTTCCAAATTTATGAATCTGTCAAATCTTTCACTAGCTTTATCAGCTTCTTAAGACTTATCACCCCAATCAGACATTTAGGAGCTAATCTCGCCTTGCCTCGAGCTGTTCGATATTCCTATTTTTCCCCAATTTCTCATCATTTGATTCTTCTTGGTAGTTGATACTGTTCATATGTCCTTTGTTGTTGTTGCCAATTTGCTTCATTGTTCTATTTGATTCATTTGATTGCATATTCCTTAAAGAAGGACCATGACATCATGGAGGTAATGCCATGGCAGGCAAGAGAACTGGATTTAAGTGAAGGAGGGCTGTGCAAAGTCAGAACATCACTTTCTTTTCTGGATCCAGCTGGATCCAGTAGTTAAAGAAAGAAATAAGCATTTATTAAGTACCTGCTGCATGCCAGGCACTTTGCTAAGTGCTTTACAAATATCCCCTTTGATCCACAATGCTGGGAGGGAGGTATATTTTACATTTGAAGAAACAGGGGAAGATAGAGGTGAAGTGACTTGCCCCAGAGTAAATAACTAATAGGTGTCCAAGGCAAGATTTGAACTTAGGTCTTCCTGACTCCAGGCTCAGAGCTCTATCCATTGCACCGCCTTGTGTAGTACTCATTTCTGCATACTTCATTTCTATCTTCTCAGAGTACTTCATTTATAATTCTTCATACAGTGGACAAATAATTGACTTGGATAAGCAAAAATTAAGCAGCTCATCATCAGGACTGCTACACTTCTTTCTCAGCTTCATTTTTTAGAAACTTTCTCTTCCATTAATCCTCAGCTAAAATGCTACCTCCTCTCCTCTTCATAGAACTTCTGAGCTGGAAGGGACACCTGTGGCAATCTGGACTAAGAATTTCAACAATGAATGATGTCTCCAACAAGTAGTCATTCAACATTCTATCCCCTGAAACTGCATATTGGTCAAGCCATCAGGCCTTCCTAGATGGGACTATGCCCTCATCTCTGCTTTTCAATTGCCTTATCTTCCTTCAAAGCTCAGCTCAAATGCTACCTCTTCTAAGAGGCCTTCCTGATTCCTCCAGCATTTTGTGTCCTTTTCTTTCTTTAAGGTACCTCTTTTTTGTTCCTCAAAAACAAAGGGCATGACCCCTGGTGTAAGTAATGCTATGTCTTTGTGACCCTTTTCATTTGGAACAGTTTAGTGATTAAAATGGGCAGAAAAAATATTTTTGTGTAAAGAAAAATATTTTTGTTAATTGTAAAATGATGAAGGGTATTATTGTTATTGATAAACATTTCAATACCTATAGGAATTTTTTTAAAAAAAACATTGTTTTCATTGAAAAATGCTCATATGTGTATGAAGAAATAGTTTTCAGACAGGATTTAGGTACTTTGGGATAAAAAATGAATTTTGGTTTAAATATAAAGATTCACTGGTCAACCAGGTGTTGCAGTGGATAGAGCACTGGCCCTGGAGTCAGGCAGATGACCTCAGACACTTACTAACTGTGAGACCCTGGACAAGTCACTTAACCCTGATTGCCTCCAAAAAAAAAAGATTCAAATCTTATAAACAACTTAGAATGATGCCTAATTTTTGTGAGTACAGTTTAACAGTCTTTAAAAAGGTACAAACATATTTATTAAAAATGAAAAAGAAGAATGTTCAAAAACAGTTTCAAAGGATGTGTTACTTTGGTCCAAGCAAGGAGAAGTTGATCAATTTTAAAGCTTAAAAAACAGTAGATAGTCAATAAAAATTTATTAAGCCCCTGTTATGTATTAAGCACTGTGCTAAGCACCAGGGATGTGAAGAGGCAAAAGACAGTCCCTGCCCTCAAGGAGATCATAATTAAATGGAAAGAGACAACAAATCAACAAATATGGATAAGTAAGCTATATACAGGATAAAAAGGAAATAAAAAGGGAAGGCCCAAGAATTAAGAGGGGTTGAGGAAACCTTCCTGTAGAAGATGGGACTAAAACAAGCCGTGAAAATCAGTAGGCAGAGATGAGGAGGAACAGCATTCCAGGTATTGGGGACAGCCAGAAAAAATACTTAGAGGCAAGAGATGGAGTGTCTTGTTTGTTGAATAGCCAGAAGGCCTGTGTCATTGGATTGAAGAGTACCTGGTGGGGATCCCATAAGGTGTAAAAAGAACAGAAAGGTAGAAGGGAACTAGGTTTTGAAAGGTTTTGAATGTCAGATGATTTTTTATTTGCTACTAGAGGCAATAGAGAGCTATTGTGTTTTTCAAGTATGGGTTTGGAATGATCAGAACTGTGTTTTAGAAAAATCACATTCTGTGGCTGAGTGAAAGATGGATTGCGATGTGGAGAAACTTGAGGTGGACAGTCCCACAGGAAAACTATTACAATCTTCCAGGTATGAGGTGATAAGGACCTGTATTAGAATGGTGGCAGTGTCAGAGCAGAGAAGGGGGCATATATGAGAGATACTGCAAAATTGAAATCAATAGGCTTTGGCAAAAGATTAGATATGGAGGCAGAGGGAGAGATAGTGAAGAGTCCAGAATAACTTCTCAGTTTCAATCCTGAGAGGCTGGGAGGATGGTAATGTTCTCAACAGTAGAAGGAAAAATAAGAGAGGAGGAGGTTTTGAGGGAAAGATAATGAGTTCCATTTTGGATATGTTGAGTTTTGGATGTCTACTGGACATCTAGTTTGAGATATCTGAAAGGGAGTTGGGCACATAGTAGGCACTTAATAAATATTTATTGTTTGTTTGATGGTATTATGTATTCATTAGCAGAACTAGAGAAGTGAGTAGGTGGGGCAGGTTTTTGTGGAAGAACCCAGTTCAGTTTTGGACATTTAAATCTCAGGGGACATAGGGACATCCAGTGGTAATTGGAGAACTGGATTTCAAGAGAGAGGTCCTTAGGTTCACAGACATGTATTTGAGATCCCTCTGCATTCAGGTGAGTATTGAAGCTAGAGGACTGGATGAGATCACCAAGGATAAGAGACATATAAAGGGAAAAGGAGAAATTCAGGATAGAGCCTAAGGGGAATGTTTGTTGATTTGATTAGATTTAATTAGATTACATTAGATTCAATTTAATTTAATAGATGCTTACATAGCCTCTGTCCCCTAAGAAATTACAACCAAAGTGAGACAGACAGACAAAACTATAGAGCACACATGTGTTCAGGGCAGACAAAAAATAAAATCACAGAGCTCCAGAATTTTGAAACTGGAAGAGATCTTAGCATAGACATCACACCAAAGTATCAGTGTTATCGCTACCTGCTCCATCCTGTTTCTCTGGCAGGAACTAGAAGTGGCCAAACCCACTGATTTTTCATTTTCCTGAATTTTTGTTCTCACATGAGTTGCTTGCCAGAAACCTTCACTTTTCACGAGATCTACAGCTTCTCAGTGATCTCTAGGGGAACACCACCAGGAATACCCCTGTCATTCCAAAATGTCAGTATGCTTTAATTTTAGATTCCAGTTATTCCCATTTAAAAATGAAATGCTTTTCTTTTCCATGCTGAAGTCATATCATAGAAGGGTCATAGAAGGAATCAAATTCCCCTTTCTCATAAATGTTATCATGTGATATTTGAAATGTTTCTGGATTTCATCCAGAACAATTGTCAAACAGCTTCAAAATCCATACAAAGTTTCACACATGGACAATATTATCGAGCTGCTCTATAGTGTATCATGTTAGCAAAACGCTTGATCCTCACATGTATACACAGCATTGGCCAGAAGTAGATGAGAAGTTGTCTTATAAGGAAAGGGAGACAAAAGGAGGGTTGGAAGGGGTTGAAGCTACTTGGAAAGAAACAGGTAGATAAGACCAGAGCTGGAAATAAGGCTTTTTCACTGCTGGAAAAAATAGAAATGTTTGAGAGGGTGTCTTGGCACAAGATATGGAACAGTCTGAAGGTAGAAGTGATCTGGCAACAGCCCAGGGGACAGTTCAACAGCTAGAGCAGTCTCCCCAGGAGATGGGTAACCCATTTTTCCAGAGTGTAAGAGCAGTGTCCCTGAAGAGGTTGGGAGTAAAATAGAGATAAGGAGAAAAGGGTAACCCAGGGAGAGAGAAAAGTATGGTTTCAGCACAGTGGAACACCATACGACTAAGACATGGACGTTCATGTTTCCCAGGGAAGGAAGTACTCAGGGTACAAAGAGGAATAGGCATTTATATAGCACCTAAGATGCACACACACACACACACACACACATGCATATGCATATACATATATGGCAGTATGTACACACATATATACACGCATGTATATATGGCACATGCACACATATATACACACATGTATGTATGGCACGCACACACACACATATATATATATAAATATATATATATACATATTTATTTATATGGCAGGTACTGTGCTAAGCACTTTACACACATTATTTTATTTTATCCTCACAATACCCTGGAGAGTCAGGTGCTGTTATTATTCCCATTTTATAGATGAGGAAACTTGAGTCAGACTTTTTTTTTGGTGATTTCCCAGGACCACAGCTAGTAAGTGTCTGATGTCAGACTTGAACTTAGGTTTTCCTGACTCCAGGCCTAATACTCTATCCACTGTGCAATCATAGCTGCTCCTGGGTTAAAGCCCTAGTTTTGTTTTTCCAGCCTAACATATAACTCTGGACAGAAACCCCAAGATCCCACCCTGCAGTACACTTGGTCTACTGAGCTTTGCAACCTCTATGTAATGCATCATTTAGGTTGGTCGCTGTAATATTTTATGGTGGGTTTTTTTATTCTTTATTTTTTCTTTTTCTTTTCTCTCTCTCTCTCTCTCTCTTTTTGGTCACATTGAATGTTACCACCTGTAGTGAAAAGGGGGGAGGGAGCCCACACACATCCAGGAGCATTCAAATGTGTCAAATCACAGTGCATTTAGTGGGAAACCTTCATTTTGTATACTTGCCAGTAGAAATGATTGAGGGGAAAGAGGAAATATCTAGCAGAGAAAAGCCTCAGTGAGTGGGAGAGAAATATTACAGAAGGCAAATGCAAAATTTTTCAAAGCACTAATCTGTGACAAGGAGGAAGTAAGACATCTCTTTTGTTGTTAAGACACCCACACAGTCTGTGACTATTCAGGCATTTCCAGAAGATGATCAGGTCAGCAAGAAGACTTGCAATAAAGGATCCCTCTAGAAAATTCTATAAACTGTACAGCAATACAGTATGGCTTCAACTCCATTCAATATGTCAGATACCTGAAAAAGAAGCCATATGGGTCAGCAGCTATTATTACAGCACTCTCGATATATAGACAGGGGATCCTTGATGCAATGAAAAGAGCAGTGAATATTTGATCAGAGAACCTGGGTTCAAATCCCAGCTCAGTCACTTGCTACCTGTCTGACCTCATGCAAACGGTTTTACCTCTCTGATCATCACTTTCCTCATCTTTTAATTGGAGGGAACATAGAATAGATGACTTCAAAGATGTCAATCAGTTCTAAACTTGTGATCCAAATGATTTAAAATCAAGACACCTGAAGCTGGGTTTGGGGAACATTTTCCATTAGGATTTACTCAGATCTTTTATAGATAAGGAGAATAATGAAATCTCTGCCATTGACTGGTTGAACCAACAATCAATATCAGAAGAGTCAGTAATGATATAAGAATGATAATTGTTTCTAGAACCCCATTAGGAGAAAATTCATGCATGAAATATTGTGAGTTTAGCACCAACCTGGCAGTGCAAGATGGAAGAGTCTTCCCTCTCACCTATGCGTGTGTGTGCGTGTGTGTGTGTGTGAGTGTATCTGTGTGTTTATATGCATGTGTATATATACACACATATACATATACCATATACACAAATCTATACATATATACACATACATACACACACATATATACGTTTATATGTATGTATGTATGTGTATGTATATATACCTAAAAGCAGATATAGATTTCCCCTGACTGCTTCCTGTCAGCCTGTAGTGGTTCTTTTAACTGGCTACTTAACTAGAAATGAAGATACTCTAAAGGGTCCATTCCCACCCCTCAGTCTTCTCCTCCTACTGGCCTCCAGGTGTAAGAATGACTCCAAGTCCTGGAGTGCTGTTGAAGGGAATGTCCTCCCTCCCATTGAACTACAACCACGATCTCATGATCTCCTAGCCAAGAGTCTGTCTGGGATGGAGTTGTCTTTTGCTGATATCTTCTTTCCTTTTGTATAGATCCTTTGGAGACATCAAAAAAATAGCTGACATCTTCAAAGTGATTTTCCTAAAGTACAGGTCTAAGCATGTCACCTTCTTACTCAATAAACTCCATTGGCTCCCTATTGCTTTTAGGATCAAATACAAAATCATATTTTGTTTTGTTTTTTGTTTTTTTATAATTCAAAGCCCTTGATAACTTTTCCAATTTTCTTACACCCTACTCCCTGCCGTGTACTCTTCTGTCCAGTAATACTGTGCTCCTGGATGTCCCATGAGCAAGACACTCCATGTCTGAGCTCCAGGCATTTTCTCTGGCTGTCCCCCATACCTGGAACCTCTCCCTCCTCATTCCTGCTTACTGACTTCCCTGGCTTCCTGTAAGTTCCATCAAAAATCCCATCTTTTAGTGGAAGCCTTCCCCAACCTGTCTTAATTCTAGTGCCTTCCCTCTGTTAATTATTTCCAGTTCATCCTGTATATAGCTTGTTTTGTATATATTTGTTTGCATGCTGTCTCCTCCATTAGATTGTAAGCTCCTTGAGGGCAAGATCTGTCTTTTACCCTTTATTTTATCCTTAATACTTAGTGCAGAGTTTGGTGCATAGTAAGTGGTTGCTGAATAAATGTTTATTGATTTATTGACTCATTGATTAATTATTTGCCCTTCCTTCCTTAGCTCTTAGATAAGAGTATCAGCTACTAGAACAGTGGCATCAGATACAGTAATAGATTTGGCAGTACACTAGCTGAGAAGGAAGAAGCCATCTCCAGAAAGAAAATAATAAAATAGGAGAGAAAAAAGCTTACTTATAATTTATTGGATTGTACTCAGTCGAGGTGAAATGAAAAATAGCTGATGAGCAGTCCTGTTGCAAAAGCCCAGTGAGGCTTAAATACTAGCATCTCAAACTGATTATAGCCCTTCTAATGTTCTTTATTTCTTAGCATTAACTTTCTCTGTGGAAACAAGACTGCCAATTCCAGAACTGATTCATGTTGGTACTCTGTGGACCTTTTCCTTTCCTTCCCTATTAGGGAAGACCCCTTAGAATAAAATCCAAAGTAGAATCATTCCTCAGGAATCTGACATGGGAGGAGAAAAAAAGCACTGGAAACCTAGTTCCCTGTTGAAGGGCAAATCAATATGGTAGGTTAAAGATAAGGATTACCTAAGGTTACCAGCCTCTATTGCCTCACCTTAGGGGTAGTGACCTGGGGGTTGTGGGGAGGGGTCATGCTGCCACAATTCACTCTCACTGGGTAACCCTAGTAGAGGAAATCCACTTCTAGTTCTCACTACTATAGCTATTGAACCCCAACTATTCTGCTTCCCACTTAACAAACAGCCAAGATGACAAGAGCCATTAACTCTTAGTCAGAAATACTAAAAGAAAAGCAAAGAAAGAGTAATTAAACTATACCATTGCACTCATAAACATGGGACACATCCTCCTGCTAATGTACACAGTACATACGGGGGGAAATGGGCCCAAAATGAGAAAACCATAGGATATAGGCATATGAGCAAGGGAAACATATCCAGAATAACTTTCAGCTCTGGGCTTCATGAATGGATATATATATATTTTTATTTCCTTCTGGGATAGCCTTCATCAAAAGCCACTGATGGTCAGAGTCAGCTCTCTTCTGGGCCTCTCCAATTTCCTTCTGGATAAGTTGATTCTCTGTTGGCTGCTATGCTTGGGCGACTCCTCTGGTGGGCTACTAAGGCAGTGTTTATCTCTTTCAGCAAAACAGAACTCCAGAACTCTTCCAGATCTACTCTTTTGGCTAGGTAGAATCTGAGGAATTTCTACTTCTCAGACAATACAAGGAAAGGTAATGGGTAGAACTTTCCCCGTACATTCAACTCTTCCCAAAAGCATTTATTTTCCTCCAAACAGCAGAAACTAGTGTGAACCAATACTGAGGTCATTTCTTGGACCCAGTTGTGAAGACTCTTATCAGACCCACTTGATCAATCCACTGCTTTAAAGCAATTCTTGTATAAAATAACTCACCTCTATCCTATGGTAAGAAACTCAAATCCAAATATTTTTCTTAGCCAAGTCATAAATAAACAACTGATTGACCCCTCTCCTCCCACATTGGTTTTCTGGCACATGTAAAGACCTCATCAGCTTGCTTTGGTGTTACAGTCTTTCCACACGGAAGATACTAATGAGTTTGATTCTAGTTCATGATGATATGTAAAGGAAGTATCCTGCAGAGACTGTAACATGAGTAGACATTGTGTATTGGTTTTAGCGGGTTAACCATGTGGTGAATGGGAAATTCTCCAACTGGCCTCAGAGTCATTCAAAAGCCCTTTTAGGTCTATGTGCTTTGTCTTTGCTTCTCTTCACTTCACACAGTGACCCCTGTGCTCGCAGGGTCTGGTGAAAGAGTAGACTGTAAGGGAAGGGACTTAGGACCTCCTTCTCTGAGGTCCCTGAGAAACAGGCCTCAGTCCTTGGCCTTTTTGTTGATTTTTTTCTTATTGCAGGGGGAGAGAGTGAAGCCTCTGATCTTAGTTGACTGAGTGAGTCACAAAGAATGCAAGAGTCAGAATCCAGCCCAGGTTTTACAATGTCCCAAGGACCAAGGAGCAATCCTGGGAATAATCTTTGTTTCCCCACTCAGAAGAAAGATTTACTCAGCAGTCATACTTCATTTGGACATGAAATTTATGGGAATAAAGGGATGTAGGAACTGAACTATGTTTTGTGATACAGCAACAGAGACCTAAATGATTTAGCAACGAGTATGCCCTAGAAGAAATGTTTATGCACTCTTTCTTGTTATATCTCTGATGTAAATAACTCTGTAAAAGCTAACTAATGTTTGGTTAAATGGAATCGGTGTACTAGTCAAAAACCCTTAATAACTGGGCAGCTAGGTGGCACAGTGGATAGAGCAACCTGGCTTGGAATTAGGAAGACTTATCTTCATGATTTCATGAGACCTCAAACACTTACTAGCTGTGTAACCTTGGCTAAATCACTTAACCCTGTTTGCCTCAGTTTTTTCATCTGTAAAAGGAGCTGGAGAAGGAATGGCAACCTACTCCAGTATCTTTGCCAAGAAAACCCCAAATCGGGTCATGAAAAGTCAGGCACAACTGAAAAATGACCCAACAAGATGGTAGAGGTTTGAACCAATGGCATTAAAAAGAAGAGGGACCTTGTGGGTGCTTCTCTGGGACTCTGAGAAGCCATGTAACAGGCCTAACTCTAGGAGAGAGTGCAAGAATGTACCTGTTGCACACAAAGAGAGAGATTTCAACTTGATGAGCTCTCAGGGTCCTTCTAGCTAGGATTACCTTTAGCATTTTAAGAAGTTTCATTTAGGAACTAGAACTTTTGAATTATATGCAATGTTTTGAAAATGTGAGAAGGTAACTAAAAGTTCTACCCAATAGCCCCACAGTTACTATGCTTGGTTTTGAGGCTTAGGTGGTGCCGAGGTGAAATTAAAAATAAAGAGCCAATAGTTGTACGACTTGACGTGCTTGATGGTTTGGGTTTTTCTTAAAAAGGTCAAAGGAAAATTCACTTCAGTTTCAACATAGATCACAAGCAGCCACCTTGCAAAGGTCACAATGAATATATTCTCTCATTCACACCTATTCTAATCTGAAGAATACAACTAAAAATAGTTTTCTAACTCAACATCTCCAGACTCAGAAGATTTCACTGCCTTGAAATGAGATGGAGGAGCAAATATTTTAAGCTACTTTTGCATACAACACATAGAAAAAATGTTAATAAATGAAATTAAGTAATTCCCACCACTTTTTTGTCAAAGCGGGGACATTATATTAGCCCTTGACGATCACTGCAAAGTTTATGTTCTCTGATGACTTGACTTCATCCTTAATTGTATGATTATGGTCAAGCTACTTAACTTCTCATTGCCCCAGTGAAATTTCTAAGACCCAAAATTATGGATGGATTGCTGATCTTCATTGGTGGAGGGGATTTCCAGATCAGGATTTCCCTACGATAAGGAAATCACAGGTTTGGACACCCTTATAAACTAAATAAGAAAGAAATAGGTTTACAAAATGTCGTTCTCTTTTTTAGATTAGTGTATTGTGAAATGCTACTAATTACCAGTGCACAATGGGCCATATTTAAAACAACATTCATCCATTTCTAATTTCCATTAGATTTCCATCCATTGCTAATTTCTACTTTTCATAAAAAAATCACAATTTCCAAAGAAATACGGCTGAGAGCATCCCAAAGGGCAGTGGAGAAATATATAGTAGGTGGGTGAGCACAGGCTTCCACATCTGGAAAACAAGAATTGTACAAGAGAAGTGGCAGAAACAATGCTGTCACATAGATGACATAAACCATCATTTAACTGAAAATAAAATGTATGCTGGTCATACAGCAAGAAACAAATGATCTAATGAAAAATGCCACTCAGGAAGCCTGAATTCTGGAGAACAAAGGAAAATTGTTAAGAAATCTATTTTGTTTGCCACTGTTTAAAAGAAAGGAGATGTTGTTTGAAAATTTTTGTTTGGGAGGCCAAATTTCTAGCTATGGTGCTGCCCATTTTTGATTCTTAAATCAATGTAGTTATTTCAAAGACAAAAATATTAACTATTATTTAATTTTAGAATCAGAAGGTGCCCTCAGTTGTTTTCTCATTCAATCCATACGTCAGTCAGTCAAGAAGTATTTTTTTTTAAATATCCACTAAATGTCAGGTATTGTTCTAAGTATTAGGGATACAAAGAAAGGCCAAAACCAAACCAAAGCAAACACATGAACAACAGCAACAACAAAACAATTTTCAGCTTTAAGGAGGTCACTACTTAAAGGAGGAGTCAACATGCAAATAACAATTTACAAATAAGATATATGCAGGATAAACTGAAGATGTGGTGTCCTTGTTTCTAGAAGAGAACCATGACATCAGAGAAATGATGACATGACTTGCAATTGACTTTGATTTGAGTAAGGGAAGGCTGCACAATCACCAGCCTACTTTCTCCCTCAGTGCCATCTAGATCCAGTGGCCAGATATCAAGCAGGAGCACTGGAAATTGCCCAGGATGGAGTGGAATACCTTGGCCCCTTTAAGCTTTTCAAAAAAAGACTTTTTTAAGTCTTTTCAAGTTCTCACTTTAAGTGAGGCAAGGCCCTTTCAGTGGATAAGCCTCTTTAAGAAGTGAGTCAAGGCATGGCCCCTTTAATAAAAAAAAAATCAGACTGGGAAGGGAAGACTCTCAGGGTTGCTAGCTAAAAGAGAAACATTTATTCTTTCTTTCTTTCTTTCTTTCTTTCTTTCTTTCTTTCTTTCTTTCTTTCTTTCTTTCTTTCTT
>NW_020954581.1:4784441-4840071 GCF_900497805.2 Vombatus ursinus
CTTTCTTTCTTTCTTTCTTTCTTTCTTTCTTTCTTTCTTTCTTTCTTCTTTTCCTTCTTTCTTTCTCAAACTGAAGATAGTAGAGAGAAGGCATTGGTGTTAAGGATGATAGAGAAAAGGCTTCTTATAAAATATGAGATTTTAGTTGGGACTTGAAAGGAGCTAGGAGGTAGAGATATGGAGGGAGAAAATTCTACACATTGAGGATAATCAGTGAAAATGCTCAAATCAAGAAATAGAATAAGATAAAAATAAATAAAATAATAAATAAAAATTAATTAATTAATTAAAATTAAAATAAATAAATAAAATAAAATATATAATAAATAAATAAATGAAAGCAAAAACAAACATAAAAATCCACCAGGTATTTATCTGACATACACTTCACAAGTAGTGAAGCATGACTCAGCACTTCTCAAGTTAGTTGGTCCCACTTGTGGACAGCTCTAACTGAAAGTTTTTCCCCTTATATTGACCCTAAATCTTCCATTCTGCCCCTTCTACCCACATTCTTAATTCTGCAATCTGAGGACAAGGTAAATAATTCAAGTTCCTCTTCCATATGATGAATTAGTGACAAAACCACAAGAAAAGCTATACATTCTCTTATTGTCTCTCTTTTTATCTTGAGTATAACCCTGAATTTTTTTCTCTGCTTTTGTCCCAGGTATATATGGCACCTGTTGCACCAATAAATTAGAGTCAGGCGCACTGAAATCAAGAAGGAAAGAAAGAAAGAAAGAAAGAAAGAAAGAAAGAAAGAAAGAAAGAAAGAAAGAAAGAAAGAAAGAAAGAAAGGAAGGAAGGAAGGAAGGAAGGAAGGAAGGAAGGAAGGAAGGAAGGAAGGAAGGAAGGAAGGAAGAAAGGAAGGAAGGAAGGAAGAAAAGAAGAAAGAAAGGAAGGAAGGAAGGAAGAAAGGAAGGAAGAAAGGAAGAAAGAAAGGAAGAAACAAAGAGAGAGAAAGAATGAAGAAAAGGAAAAAATAAGGAAAGGAGAGAAGAGGAGAGGAAAGGAAAGGAAAGGAAAGGAAAAAAAGAAAAGGAAAACCACCTTGCATGTATCTGAGTATTTCTGTTCTACTACAGAATAGATATATAGTCAGGGAGATAATCACTTTGCACAGGGAACAAGTGTGGAAGATCAAAAAGACATATACTCCTACTTGGGAATACAGAGATTACTAATGGGGGAGCTGTAGGTCTGTTTGAAAGCCCCTATTAGCATCACCCCATGGTAGAAAGGGGGTTTGCTCGTCTTGCTTTCTGCTCCCTGGTCACTGACTAAAACCAAAATGTTTTCTCCTGAAAAACACTGAGAACCATTTCTAAAGTGATTATTGTCATTTTAGAGGTGATTCAGACCAAGGTTGTCAGCAGTTTCCTTTAAAGGGTCCATAACTGTCTTAAAAGGGCAGAAGCTCATAGTAGCTGAAGTGGTTAGTTTAGGGAAGGTATCCTTTTAATGTGAAATAAGCAAGAAAGTTCTGTCTGCCATCTCTTAGCCAGTAAATATCTGGAGACAAGATATAACAAAGAATTATTAATGTGTGGGCTATTTTTTCAAAACCAATTAATTAGATTCAACCCCTCTCTTGGAATATCTGCTCAAAGTTCCTTCAATACAATCTTTCTCATTTAGTTTCCTTCAATCCGCTCACTCTATTTGACCTATATTTAGAGCCAAGGGGCTCCAATGAGAACCTTGACTATGAGAGTCAAAGAATGTTCACAGCAATATCGGGGAAAATAGATAAAAAGAGAAAGTAAATGATGGAAGACCTCAAAGTTGTTTAAATTGTGCGTTTGTGGTTGAGACGAGAAAGAATGAGAGAAATTGTAAAGTCAAAAAGGATCATGACAATAACCCAGCATGACTTCATTTCATTTTATCAGCATAGCCCCCTCAAAAGCAAATGTTTCATCAATAAAAAAAAAAAAATGCTGGACCAAATTCATCAATGTAGGGAATGTCAGGTTAGTGACTTCCTCCCTAATTCAGATTAGCATCTTTTCTGAAACCTATAGTATTAGAGAGATGCCCATGGCATTGAGAGGTTAAAGAAACCTCCCAGAGTCACATGTTCTGCATCTGTCAAAGGCAGATTTTCTCGATTGGTTCTCTGTCACTCCAGAGTGCCTCACAACAATTACAAATTTTAAAATGCTATCATAAATGTATCCTTCTACATACAAGGTATTTTGCCTATTACTATTTTTTAAAATTTATTTTATTTTAATTTATGGAATAAAACAATCGTTTCTATAACATAGTATAATAAAAAGATGATTGCATATGAAAGTGTAAATCTACTATATACAACTTGTTATTCTTTTAAAATATACAACAGTTGTGTAATTTTTTTTTCTTTTCTCCCCTCACCCTGCCCTAGAGATGGCCACCACTAGAGATTTTACATATATATATATATAAACACATACATATATAATTATTCTATACATCTATTTGTCAATTCTTTCCTAGACACAGACAGTATCTTTCTTTATATATCCTTTTGAGAGGAGACAGTATACAAAAACAAAAAGTAGAAGATTTACTTCAAGAAACTAGTAATTGAGGGGGTTTCCCTTAGTGTAATTAATAGGAAAAATATAGGAGTAGAAAAAAAATTGACTTCACATAGTGAGAGTAAAGGGCAACAGATGGATAGACTGTGTACTCCATTGGTACGCTTGCAATTTTTAACGTTCATAGTTCCCAGTAACAGGAATTTTGGGAAATGACTACTGCTTCCCATCACAATATAGTTTAAGCTCATTTTCCACCTGTGCTGTCTACTAACTGGTTATCCTTTGGCTTGATTGTAATACATTTGGCACAGAGAGCACATAGGCTAGTGAATAACAAATCATAGAATGATAAAAGAACTTAGAATGTTGAGTGGACCCCCTGTGGTAAATTTGTGGGAAGCTATGGATAAAAGGGGTGGGAAAGTCACAGAGGGCTCAGTTTCATCTATAACACTAAAGCCTGATAGATCAAAGGCAAGATGGGGTGGCATGTGTGTGCTGTCATCTGAATTTTTGAAGGAAGAACCCATATTGATGAGATCACAGAACCATTGGGGTATTAGAGTAAAAGGGAGGATAAAGGGGGAGATATGATAGTTGACTCACCTACCTGCCTTCCTAATGGGATACAACTAAGACAAAGAAATGAAAAAAAGAAAAACCAACCAACATGGAATAGGGGTAAACAATATATTTAATTCCTATCTCACACAATCATTTCACAGATCCAAGGAGATAAATGCACATATTTAAAGCATTTTGTAAACTTTACAGCACTCTATAGATGTCAACAATGATGATAATGATGGTGATGGTGGTGTTTATAATTTCTTCCCTATTTATCTTGGGCATATCCTCACATAGACAATGGGAGATATAGACTCCGTAGGGTGATAAAGTGTGACAGTATTGCTTCAGCCCGTACAATTCCACAAGAATAGATATGAATGGGATTGATGGTAATTTCCTTTTATTAAAAAATGTCTTTCCATTTTGAATGATCACTCTAAAGGCCAATTTATTCTTCAGGCAAGAAACAACATACCGTTTTTCTTTTCCTCCTTCCCTTTCTCCTCATCAATTTCCCCTTACCCTCCCCTCTTCTTTTTTACTTCCCTTAGCCTTTCCTCTCCCCTGCTCTCCCCTCCTCTTCCCTTTCTCTCTTTTTCCACCCCCACTGCATATAACCTGATTTCTAGTAACTAGGGACTGAAAAGGTAATCAGGATTCAAGTGTGTTGAATATCACAACTGGGATTTACATTTAAATGCCTTAAAAACTTCCAAAGAAACCTCCTCTGTCTCCTTTAAAATGGTTCAAAAGTCTAATCACCAACTGGAGAGGATACTGCTGCTCCTAGGGGTCTAACAGCTGTGGAGAAGACCCAGAGAACTCCTTTCCTGCCTCTCCGTAAACACCACCACTTTCTCTGTCTTGAATGGGGTCTGGATTCAACCCAAATGTGACTGAAATCAGTGTCATTTGTAGGTCCTAAATATGCTAAACTTCATCCCTAAACAGTTATCATCTAATGTTTATTTACCAGTTAATGGTTTATTTCATTACAACCCTGAGAAATGGGCTTCACTTCCCTACCATCCTAGTAACTGCTAGTGTTCAGATAAGTTTTGTTAAAGTCATCTTAAAGTAAACTCTCTCTCTCTCTCTCTCTCTGTCTCTCTCTCTCATTTGTTTTGTTCAGTTGTGTCTGACTCTTTGTGTCCCCATTTGGAGTTTTCTTGCCAGAGATACTAGATACTAGAATGGTTTCCCATTTCCTTCTCCAGCTCATTTTACAGATAAGGAAACTGAGGCAAACAGTGACTTGCCCATAAAAATAGGGATTGATCTATGATTTCCTTGGTATAGGGAATTCCTGAGTGGGGAAACTTTGCCTACCAATGTATATCAGCATCTTATCTGCTTCTTATATTAGAGGAGTATTCTCTAGGCTACTTAGAGGTTAAGTAATTTGCTCAGATAAACACAGTCAGTACACGTTATAAGTGCTATTTGAACCCAGTTCTTCCTGGCATTAAGGCCAGCACTCTGTTCACTGTGACACACTGTGTATCAGCTAGCATGTGTGATGTGTCTTTGTGTGCGTGTTGTGCATGCAAAAAAATCATATATGCAGAGCTAGGAAATTCCTTAGAAACCATCCAATTCTTTTATTTTACAAGTGAAGAACTAAGCCCTGGAAAAGTTTAATAATAACTCCCATTTATATAGTAATTACTATATGATAGACATTGTGTTAAACATTTTATAATTATTAACATATATGATCTTTACAACAACCCTTGTAGGCAAGTGCTGTTTTTATTCCCATTTTACAGTTAAGGAAACTGAGACAAACAGAGGTTAAGTGATTTGTTCAAGGGTACAAAGCTAGTAAGTGTTTGCTGCTGGATCCGAACTCAGGTCTTTCCGACTTCATGCCCAGAGCTCTATCTGCTAGACCACCTAGCTGCTCTTGATTTAGTGATTTACCCAAGGTCAGAAAAGTAGCAAATAGCAGAGATAGGATTCGAATCTGTGTTCTGGAACTCCAAGTCTGGCACATATTGAGTATAATAAAAAGAGGCAGTAGGGGAGTTGATGGATGGCTCACATTAGAGTAAGGATGATCTGGTTTTAAGATCAGTGTCAGACACATACTGGCCATCTGACCCTGGACAAGTCACTGAAAGTCTAATTGCCTCAAGCAGATCACTAAAATTAGAAGTTATAGAACAAATGCTGAGCTAAACTGATAGAGGAAATTTTCTCACTGGAAATTCCTTATACTAGTGAAATCATAGATTGATTCTATCTCTTTCTGTCAAAAGAGTGATATTGGAGGCACTGGGTTCAAATTTTACCTCTTCCAGTCATAAGCTGGGTGACTATAGAATGTCAATTAACTTCTATGAAGTTTCCTTAATGTCCCCTTATTTAAATAGCAATGAAAATAGGATTTGGACAGCTAGGTGGCTCCATAGTGCATAGGGTGGTGGATCTGGAGTCAGGAATACTCAGCTTCAAGAGTTCAAATCTGGCCTCAGACACTTACTAGCTGTGTGACCCTGGACAAGTCACTTAACCCTCTTTGCCAGAAGGAAATGGCAAACCACTCCATTATATCTGCCAAGAAAACCCCAAATAAGCTCAAGAAGGGTCAGACGTGACTGAAAAACAACTCAACAAAAACAATAATAGAATTATTGTGAGCATCAAATAAGGGGATCATAAAAGCACCTGCCTCTCAGGGTTGTCATGAAGATTAAATGAGGTAATAATTGTAAAGTGCTTTGCACAGTGCTTGGCATACAGGAGGGACTGTATAAATGATAACTCTCCTCATCAAATAAGATCCAATATGTAAAGAACTTTGCAAATTTCAAAATGCTATAGAAATGAGTTGTTTTAATTATTCATATATATATATACATGCCATATATGTATATGCATGTGTGTATGCATGTATATATGTATATATGTGTGTATATATATGTGTATATATATATATACAGGTATATATATATATAGTAGTTTATCTTCTTAGATTTTGAGATTGAGTTTTTGAAGTGGTAACAAATTTTATCTCTTTTTTTAATTGTAACTAAACAGAAAAAAAGATTAGTAGTGGAACAAAAAGCTATTTAAACCACATTTTAGATTTGCAAAGAACTTTATACATTTTTTTTATTTGCTTGTCATAACAATTTTGTAACTGGGTATTACAATCATCCTCATTTTACAGATGGGGAAATCGAGGCTCATTGCTGTCAGCTGAGTTTCCCGTAGTCACACAGTAAATAGAGCAGGTGATGCATGAACTCCTTACTTAAAGTCCAACGTGCTTTTGACTGTGCCTTGCTTGCTACCTCCCTGAAACACATATTTTATTCAGAATTTAATAATTAAATGACATGAGTCAATGAGCTCTATTCAGTCATTTTGGTCATTCACCAATGGCTCCTCGGACACATCCCTAAGACAGCTGGAAGCATAATCAGTCCTATATTTCAGTAACCCAGTTAGCTGATGGCTCATTTAACTCCTTTGTCCTTTTTTTGTCCTTGTCCCCAAAAAAGGACAAAGGAAAATACAATTTGGTCAAGCCCCGATAAATCAATAACTTAATGCAGTTAGTTACACTTACTTAGTGCAGTTAATATTAAGAGCTTGTAAGAGTTCCCTTGTATTTACTTCTTTATTCCCACATCAGCCGTTACAGAACATTCTCATTTTCCACATGAAAGCCACAGGAGCCATTTCCTCCGCAGACCCAACAAACTGAGCACCAAAAGATTAAGTGGCTAAGCTTCCTAACGCTGCTTGTTTAGCTTTGCCCACAGGATTTAAATTTGCACTACACTGTTGAACATCCTAAAATAATTTAACCACATCCCAAACACTGCATAAACAAAGTTGGTTCCATTTCTCGCCTCTTTAGATTGTGCGTCCAAAGCTATTTCTCCCAAATTAAATGCCATTTGGTTTGCATTAGAATAATCAGGACAACAGCAAACATTAATAAGTCTGCAACAATAGCAAAGTTATTCTCTTTTCTGAATAGCACTAAATGGTGGTGAGATATATTCGAGCAATGCCCAACTCCACTTGGACCTTTTTTCAAAATAGCTGTGGCTACTCAACCCTGCTTAAGCATCTGATTTCAATTGGTGCCATTTCTAGACTTCATAAAACACAGGTGTGATTAGAAAGAGATGGTAAGGATATGGCTGCTAATGGTCAGGCTGACCTGGCTTTAGCTGTAACCAGAGGTAATCTCTCATCATAGGACGGTTAGGCTCGCATCACAGAAATACCTTTATGATAACACTTAGAGTGTCTTGGGGTCATCATAAATAGGTCTGACTGACCTATTATATAGCATGTGCTAGTGGGAAAAACAGAGACAGAGATTATCTATCTGACTTTTTCAAGGACAGAAACAGAAATATAGATTTGGTCATTTCATATAGCACAATTCCTTTGAAAAGAAACCTCAATATGAACCTTAGATCAATATCCATATGACATGCTTTAAATGGATAAAGTTGAGATGACATCAAGGTGCCAGCTTCTCTTACTCTAAAGCAAAGTGAAGATTGTTTTTTTTTTAAGGAGAGGGAGTTCTAATAAAAACTGCCTTTAACTATTGGAAAGAAAAACTGTATGTGGGAAATGATCTGGACCTTTAAGTTCCCTTCTAGCCTGAAGAACATAATGACAAAAGCTGAACGTACGAAGAGTGATTAAGTATGATGTTCATGAAGTATGCACGGTTTCTATAATCTGGGGGAAAGCAGCATTTTCTAATCAATTTTTCACTTCTCGATCATTATCATGCAATTATATTATACAATTATTCATTATTCATATTCTGATCAATTATTATAGTGCCTCACACATACTATGTATTGAACGAATGCTTTTTGACTGACAATTATCCAGTTTTTATTATTTTTGGCAGAGTCCTAATTAGTGATTTTTTTTAACCTGGGCTAGTCACATGAAGGGAGGATGGTGGTGGCAGATAAAAGCTCATCTAGGATGCAGCCTCCAGGAATGGGGACATTCCTAGGACATTTTATGTTAGGTAATTTTTGTGGTTATTGTCTTTTATCTCACAAGTAAGGATTGTATCATTTATGGTATTTGTCTCCAGTGCCTGTGACACATAGTTGTTGTTCAATTGTTTTAGTCATTTCTGACTCTTCAAGACCATTTTTGGTAATTACTGGAGTGGTCTGCCATTTCTTTCTCAAGTTCTTTTCGCAAATGAGGAAACTGAGGCAAACAGGGTTAAGCAACTTGCCTATGATCGCACAACTATTAAGTGTCCGAGGTCAGATTTGAACTCAGGTAGATAAGTCTTCTTGACTCCAGGTCCAGCTTTCTTTCCACTGTGCCATGACACATAGTAGCCCCTCAAAGAATGCTTTAAAAAATTAGAATATCAGACTTTTAATAATAAAAGTGAAAAGATGTCAAAGATGGACAAAATATCTTTTTTTTTTAAGACTGGACACAAGAAGTACATTCTTTGAAAATGTGACCACATTTTAAAAATGTATTTATTTTATTCTGAACTTCAGAAAGTTGCAAAAGGGTTTTTTTGATTGATTGGTTGATAACCAAGTGATAAGTTCAGTTGTTTCTAGACTGCTGAAGGACTGCCAATACTGGCAGGCTTCTCTCAATTTCAGCGTCCTGGGGCAGAGTCCCAGTAGCCCAGGCCTAGGTATAAGCTGGTAGTCAGCACGCTTGATGTGTTTTACAGTTTCTACATTTGAAGAGCTAAGGTAGTGTTTCCCCAACATTTCTTCCATGCTTCCCCGTTCCTGCATTGAGCATCCCTCCCTACCCCCCACCCCTACTATGTAACAATGTTGTGCGATGTTTGCTACGCTACTGGGGTCCTTAAATCCACTCTTACCATTTTTTACATAAGGACCCAGACAAAGGACCGCATTCTTTACGAGCAATTGCACGCATTAGCAAGCTGTGAATTTGTCAGTCCACCACTTGAACTGCCTCGATATTGTTCTAACCCGCATACCAAGATGCCTTTTCAAAGTTAACAATTGTGATTTCTAACATCACAGTGGTGTTTTTGTTTCTGCTGTGTGCTTTGATATTGGCAGGAATCAGTTTAAAAGGATGTGATGAAGCCTTCATTAGAGGACTATGATTCTCATAGACTCTGGGAAAGCAGCCAGGGGAATCAATTGGTGAAATATTCAAAGCGAAAGGTGCACCACCCTCCTTTATATTCACATATGCCGAAGCCAACTGCTGAGGCGGAGAACTAAAGAAGCTTCCTTGTCCTAGTCTGTGGTGCGTGTGTGAGTGTGTGTGTGTGTGTGTGTGTGTGTGTGCACGCTTCCTTTTGCCCATCTGAATAAATTGGATGTCTCTCATTTCCTCACAGCCCCTAATACTTGCTTTTATTAGATTGCTTTCTGCCTGATAAGTTATGATATACTGAGAATTCCCTAATCGTGGCAGCGGTGGGATTGGAAACGGGGCTGCAGGCAAGTCCGGAGGAGAACAGTTCTGTGGGTACTACACTGCACTAGAGGACAGTTGGCCTGGAGATACTCTCCGCCAGAGTCAAAGGAGTAAAGGAAATTCACGTTTGTGGGATGTGGAGCTGACTTTCACCTGATTATGAGAAAATCAGGCTAGGTTTAAAAAAAAAAAAGCAGAGCTTCATAAGGAGAGAAACTATCATCAGCTTTCCTGGCTCCCAAGCCTTCCTGTCAATCCCCTTGTCCCAGAGCCAGGTTATAATATAGGAAGGGGGAGAAGGTAGCAAGTCACAGGGCCAACACTCTCTCCCATCACACATTATTTAGATTAGCTAATAAAGTCGGCTAAGCTTTTGAGAAGCCAGTATCAGAGATCAGGCAATTAATTTTATCTTCATTTCCAATCTATAGCTGGTAACGGTTAGATTTCTTTCCCTCTTTCCTTTTCCCTTCAAAACATAGACTTTGGGAATACATTGGGTAAAATTATACATTTAATTTGGCCAATCATAGTTTGATTCGATAAACTTTAGAGACATGACAGGGGGACAACGCTGTATGGAATACATAATATCGACTTCCTCTGGAATCCATCAAACATGCAGGCCTCACTGACACGGCCGCAGGGGCGAAGGAAAACCTTCTCAACTTAATAAAGCCACTTATTTACAGTGAATCCCCACACACATTATACACATTAGGCATATTTTAATGATTCATTTATATTGGATTCCCCCAAGAAATCAATGTTCTCTTTTAATTCCTTGTAAGTGGGTTAGAGTAATAAAGTTTTTGAGCTGAAAAGTTTCTTAGAGTACCTCTAGCCCAACTCCCTTATTTAACAATTGAGAACTTGAGAGGTTTAAACAACTTGCATATGAGGTTTAAACAACTTGCATATGGCCACCCAGGTTAGAGATAGAGCTGAGACCAGATCCTTGGCCTCTTAGCAGCTCAGGCCACTGACTCAGGAAAGCCAGAAGGTCAGTAAGGTCCGTCAATGAGTAGGAGAATACATTATTTGGAGTTCTGAAAGTAAAATAAATAAATAAATGAAATAACAGTCCCAGTTTAGACAAATGAGCATAAACTGCAATACTAGGTTATTACATTTAGTTTATTTTTTTTTAGGCAATTGGGGTTAAGTGACTTGCCCAAGGTCACATAGCTAGTAAGTGTTAAGTGTTTGGTCTGAGGCCAAATTTGAACTCAGGTCCTCCTGACTTCAGGGCCTAGGTGCTATCTACTGTGCCACCTAGCTGCCCTTTAGTTAACTTCTCTTAAAGTTTCTCAAAATGCAGCACCCAAGAGCAATTAAGAAATGATGTTGCCTATTTATAATAAATCAGGGTTTCAGCAATAATGCCAAAAATAATTGCCAGCTTGAAAACATTCCATTATCCATCAAAATTCTGGTGTAAATATAGAATTTATGAAAAATTAGCATGCCATCAGTGAATAATGGATGAACTTGAATCTGCTTTAAATAGACTTTGTTAATCTATTCCCTACTCAAGCAGACTATTGTCTTCAGTACAGTTTTTAATTTTAGTCCATGACATTGACCAAGGGTTAGATTTAAATCTTCAGTTTTCTTACTAAGATGCTAATAGAATATTTATTTTGTATATATTTTGTATGCATCCATACGTTTGAATCTTGTCTCCCCTGATAAAATGCAAAATCCTTAGAGTAGAGATTTTTTTTCATTTTTTTTTTGTCTTTGTAACTTCAGCACTTAGCACAGTGCCTAGAGCATAGTGACAGTTTAATGAATGCTTTTTGGTTGATTGATTGAATGAATGATTGGTTAATTGATTCATGTTTTAAGTGTTTTTTTCCTGAATATTTCACTAAGTAGATTTAAAGTAAACTAAAGAAAAGTAAGAACAATATGAAAAGATTTAAAAGATTTTATATATGCACTGAAATCCTGAAGGGGAAATTTATAGAGGAAATGGATAAATGCATTTTAGATAGGAGATAAAGAATAAAGAGGCAAGGAGGCATATTAGAAAGAACATTAGACTAGGAATTTGGAGGCTTGGCTTCTAATCTGGTTATTAAGAATGTAGCCACACTGCCCTTGGAGTCAGGAAGATCTGAGTTCCGATCTGACCTTAGTTAGTAAGTACTACCTATGTGACCTTGGGCAAGTAATTTAACCCCGATTACCTAAAAAAAAAAAAAAGTCAAGAATATAATAATAACTACCAAAATGTTTATAAAACTTGAAGGTTATAATATTCTCATAAGCCACCACACTCAAAGCATCTATAATTTCATCAATATGGGGAAGTTCCCCCTTCATCAAGGTACATTATAAGTCTTCTGTAACTGAAGAGGTAAGAGGTAAGTACTAGGGAGCTAACTGAGACATAGAGGGGATGATTGATTTTGCCCAGAATCACATAGCTGGTAGTTGGAATCTCATGACTTTAACTTGGGTTTTCTTCCATAAGATTGCTCCATCCATTATCCATACAATAATCCGTTGTCTGCTATATTGGAAAAAGGACTGGATGTGAGTTCAACTTCTAGTTCCATTTCTTACTATCTCAATAACTATGAACTAAAAATTCACTTAGTCTCTCTGGGCCTCAGCTCCTCATATGGAAAAAATGAGGGAGTTGTTCTACACGACCTTTATATTTCTAAATCTATAATTGTAGGATCCTGTATCCCAGAGGAAGAAATGGAACATTGATTAATGAATACATATTTAGGCATTATGGTAGGCTCCTGGGATAGGAATGGGGATTTTTTTTCTGTGATTTCAATGGTATATGGAACTCCAGAGTGAGAAAACTCCACCTAGAAATGTAGATTAGCACATTCTCTGAAATTTATTGTCTTGGAGAATTGACTAGAATGCTGAGTGGTTAAGTGACTTGCCCTGGGTCACAGTCAATATGTATCCGAGATGGAATTTGAACTCAAGTCTTCTTGTCATTAAGGCAAGCCCTCTATCTTCTTTACTATGCTACCTCTCCTCTTGAGATAAAAGATAAAGAATTAAACAATTTCTATTCCCCCAAAGCCCATATACCATGGAGGGAAATAACACATATAGGTAGAGATAAAACAAATGCAAGGTTATTTTGGGTTGGGGGAGCTGAGTAAATAACCAATTCAATTACCCAATTATAAGCCTCTAAGGGGACCAGGAAGGCCACATATAGAAGATTTCTGAGCTAGAAAATAGGGATTTGAAGAGACAGGGGTCAATATGGAGTGCATGTGAGGCTTGACAACAGAGAATTTAAGGGACTAGCTCATGGTCACACAATGAATTCTGCCATTAACCATCAGTGTGATCTTAAACAAGGAACTTAATCTTCCTTAGGCTGCATTTTCTGTAGCTGTAAAATAAGAGTGTCAGAATAGGTGATTACTCAGATCTGTTCCAACTTACAAAATCTATAATTCTAATTAATGAAGTTAAGAATAGAATATACATGCTAGTAAGGAAGCAGGAAGAAAAGATGAAGTAGAAAACCCCAGGACTGCCTTTTCTGGTTCATCTCAATAGAATTATTATGATGGTCTGAAGGTCAGCAGATATATTGAAAAACTGGCATCCCAGATTCTCTGCTGCTTGGCATATCAGAAGGACCACCTGGAACCAGTCTCTAGGAAGCTCAACAGTCTGTAATAAAAAGGACTTTTTAGTTCATTGTTCCCGTTGCTCTTTGATTGGTCTTCAAACCAATAGGGTGACTCTTTTTTTTTTGTTCATTTTCTTAGAGATACATTATTTCATAGATCATAGTTACTGAAGATTAAACAGATCCCGCAAAATCCTTATTTCCCCCCTTAAATAAAAGAAACCACGTGCCCTGGATAAAAAGTTAGCCACAAAGTCACACAACTATATGACATTTCTGGATGTCATTCCTAATGTTCTTCTTTGCAGGTCTCTAACCATATGGAACAATGCCATCAGTCATATGATCACTCCATTTCATGTAGGATTGATTTAGTTATTTTGCGTTACATAATAAAGGCATCATCATAAGGCTTTGAACATTTTTTTTTTACATTCCCAGATAAAAAATGAGTATTTAGCCTATCACATCCATGTGTTTCAGTTTTTGTGTTACTACTGAGTCAATCAGCTTGACAGCTCTATTCTCACAGATGGTGATTTCTCTCTCTCCCTCTCTTCTTTTTGATTGACTTGGCATGAGCAATGACACAACAGCCCAGGACCAAAGGGAATGCTTCTTTCCAGGGTTATTGTTTTGATTTCTATTCACAACTAACTCTGTCTCATTGAGATCTTCCAATAAAAACAAAGCATTTGGATTATTTTCAAAGTAATAATGCCCCAAGGTGAAATTTAATATAAAAATCCAACTTTTTTTTGCAAGTCAGCAAAAAGAACTGAAAAATATTTAATACTTGGAAGAATGACCAGGATGAATTTTTATTGTAGCACTAGGTCAGTGACTGTCTGATTCAATGAGTATATCATGCATTGAAAAAAAAAACCAGATCTCTTGAGGGTCAATTGAGACATCATAGGTGTGTGACCAGTTCTTAGACAAATATTCATTCTTTCCTTCTATTGTCACTACTGCTTGTAAAGCACTAAGCTGGGGGACAGAGCAAGTTTAGATATGACATGATCTGTGTTCTTATGCACCTTATGGTCCAGTAGAGGTATATGAAAACAGTGAAAGGCTATGTAGGTAGCATTGATATAACGATTTGAAGTTAGAAAAGCATTTAACATAAGCTAGTTTTATTTAACCCTCACAAGAACCCTGGGAGGCAGATTTTATTACATTTTACAGAAGAGAAAACTGCAGTTGAGAAAGGTTAAGTGACTTGCCAAGGGTTACATAGCTAAGTAAGTAGATGTCTAAGACAGAATTTGAACTCAGAATTTCCTGACTCCTGGGCCTACACCCTATCACCTGTGCTACCTGGATGCCCAATTTTACATCCAATAAACTTTTAAAAAGTATATAATGAAGATGAAATTAAGAAAAGACAAGGGAAAAGATGTTGAGAAAATACTTCCTTGAAGAATCAGCATTCGATAAGAGCTTTTAAGGGTAAGTAGGAATTCAAAGAACTTTGTGGGAATGGGGACATTCCAGGGACAAAGAACAACTGAAACACCAGCATGGAGATGAGGTGGTACAATAAATCTTAAAAGAACAGAGGATTACCCAATTTGGCCAGGCCACTCAATGTATAGAGGAGAGGAAAAGTCCACACAGTTATATATACAACTTTAGGTTTGAGGAAAATTTGTAATGTTCAGAAAAAAAAAAAAAGATGAGTTAGATCTGATGTACTAAAATTCAATTGTGGAAGTCAGCCTAGGAGAAATAGAATATAAATTCTCAAGAATTAAATTCTGAAGACACAAGGAAAAAATAATTCCAAAGAAGGTGGTGGGAGCAAGCCTTGTTTTTAAGCAGTTGTTCAGATGAATATTGATGCACATAAGACTCAGCAGCCAACTTAAAGTTTTTGTTTAATTATGCAGAAGATAGAAACAATGACAGTTAACTGTCTAAGAATATAGGTTTCAGAGAAAATAACTATTATGTTGATAGAGGGAGTTTCCTAATCTGATGTTTCTATATCAATATAATTACATGGCTAGTACTTATCCCTATTTGTATATATTGAGTCAACTTCTATTGAGAGGTTCTATGGACAGTTTGAAGATGTGGGTCTCAGTCTCAGAAGAGAGGTAAGAATTGGTGTGACATTTTTGCATAAAAATGGCAGATAAATAAATGAGCATACATTTATCAAGTGCAAAGCACTGTGCTAAGTTTTGGAGATAAAAATAGAAAAGCATAGACCCAAAAGAAATTGAAGGAATAAAAATAGGCAATGAAGAAACAAAATGAACATTCTTTGCAGATGATATGATGGTATACTTAGAGAACC
Source organism: Vombatus ursinus (assembly GCF_900497805.2). Taxonomy (NCBI): domain Eukaryota; kingdom Metazoa; phylum Chordata; class Mammalia; order Diprotodontia; family Vombatidae; genus Vombatus; species Vombatus ursinus. The sequence continues at coordinate 4,799,914 of NW_020954581.1, forward strand.
TCAGAGAATCAACTAAAAAACTAGTAGAAACAATTAACAACTATACAAAAGTTGCAGGATATAAAATAAACCCACATAAATCATCAGCAGGCAATATAAAATACTTGGGAGTCTACCTGCTGACACAAATCCAGGGATTATATGAAAAAAAAAATAGAAAACACCTTTTCACATACACAAAGACAGATGGAGAAATATTAATTGTTTATGGGTAGGCTGAGCCAATGTAATAAAAGTGACAATTCTAACAAAGATAATTTACTTATTAAATGTTATACCAATAGAACTACCAAATAGTTATTTGATAGAGCTTCTGGCCCTAAGGGATCAGGGACCCTGAGGAATAGTTTCCATTTCTATGGGAACAGGGGCCCTGAGGGGCAGTATTAATTTCAATCCTAAGGGATCAGAGGCCTTTCCTGGGTAAGGACCAGTGTGCAGACAAAGAGAGCGATGACCACACCTCTCCCCACATTATATCATCTTGGAAACATCAAAAACTTCCAACCCCCCAGAACTATCTCTGAAAATAGCAGCACAAAAAAATCTTTAAACTTTGAGAGAGTGACACATCCCACCCACACTAGGAACAGAACCCAACATTAAAAATATGATAGGGAAAAAAGCAAATAACAAAAAAGAACCTGATTATAAAAAGCTACTATAGTGACAGTGAAGATCAAGGTACAAACTCAAGACACCAATGTTAAAAAAGGAAGACCACAAGCAAAGCCTCAAAGAAAAATGTGAATTAGACACCAGGTCAACAAGAATTCATAGAAGAGGTTAAAAAAATAATTTCCAAAATCACATAATAGTGGTAGAGGAAAATTAAGTAAAGAAATAAAAGCAAAGGAAAAAAATATGAACAGACAAATAACATATTAATAAAAGTGGCACAAAAATACTGAAGAAAATAATATCTTAAAACACAGAATTAACCACATGGAAAAAGAGGTACAAAGTTTACTAAGGAAAAAGAACTTAAAAGGCAGAATTGGTCAAATTAAAAAAAAAAGATTAAAAGATCACTAAAGAAAATAATTCTTAAAAAGTGTGATTAGGCAAGCTAATGACTCCATAAGACATCAAGAAACTATAAAAAAGTCAAAAGAATGAAAAAATAAAAGAAAATGCAAAATATCTCATTTAACAAATGACATGAAACATATACAAAGGAGAAATATTTTAAAAATTATTGAATTTCCTGAAATCCATGATTAAAGAAAGAGCCTAGACATCATATCTGAAGAAACTGTTAAGGAAAGTTGCCTCAATATCCTAGAACCAGAGGGTAAAATATAAATTGAAAAAATCCACCAATCACCTCCTGAAAGAGATCCCAAAATGAAAACTCCCAGGAATATCATTATCTAATTCCAGAGCTTCCAGGCCCTTCATATATCCGGGGGGTGGGGAGAGGAGGAGGGGAGGACATTCAAATATGGAGCCATAGTCAGGATCACACAATATTTATTAGTCACCACAATAAAAACTGACGGGGGTAGGGGGAAGTGTGGAATGATATTCTGGAAGGCAAAAGAACTAAAATTACAACCAAGAATAACATACTTAGCAAAACTGAGTACAATGCTTCAAGAAAAAAATATATTTAATGAAATAGAGGAATTGCAAGCATTTCTGATTACAAATCAGTGCTAACTAGAAATTTTGACTTTCAAATACAAAACTCAAGGGAAACATAAAAAAGATAAACATGAAAGAGAAGATTAAATTGTTCATTTTTTCTATATGGAAAATGAGACATGCATCTTCTAAGAACTTTACCGTCAGGGCAGTGAGAAGGATTCTTCATGGGAAGAGGGTATGGGAATGGGTCAATTATGTTGGAGTGATGTAGAAAATTACAGATAGCTAAGAAGAGGGTTGTCCTGGGACAAGGGAGAAGCAGAGGAAGAATGGGGAAAATTATCTCACTTAAAAGAGACACAGAAAGAAGAAATTTTAACAGTGAAGAGGGAAATTGTGGTGGTGGGGTAGGCAATGCTTAAACTTCATCTACATTTAATTTTATACAAAGAAGAATGTGTTTGTGTGTGTGTGTGTGTGTGTGTGTGTGTGTGTGTGTTTATAAAACCCAGCAGTGAAGTTGGAGAAGGGGACAAGAGAAAGGAGAGTGATAAAAGGAAGGGCAGATAAAAGAAGGAAGTGGTCAGAAGCAAAACAGACTTGAGAGGAGGGACAAGATAAAAAGAGAAAGAGAGAAGGATAAACAGAATAAAACAGGATGAAGGGAAGTGCACAGTTAGTAATTATAATTGTGAAAGTAATAAGATGAACTCACCCGTAAATTTAAAATGGATAGCAGAATGGATTAGAAACCAGAATTCAATAATATGTTATCTATAAGAAACACACTTGAAACAGAGAGATATATGCACAGAGTTAAAATAAGGGGCTGAAATAGAATCTATTATGTATCAGCAGAAGTAAAAAAAAGCCAGAGTAGCAATCATGATTTCAAACAAAGCAAAAGCAAAAATAGACATAATTAAAAGGGATAAGCAGGAAAATTATATCTTGCTAAAAAAAGAAATTATGATGAAGTAATATCAATGCTAAACATATACGCACCAAATGGCATAACATCCAAACTCTTAAAGAAAAAGTTAAGTGAATTTCAAGAGGAAATAGACAGTAAAACTACACTAGTGAGGTACCTCAACTTTCCCTTATCACAGCTAAATACATCTAACCATAAAATAAATAAAAAAGAAGTCAAAGAGAGAAATAGAATCTTAGAAAAGTTTGACATGATAGACCCCTGGAGAAAACTAAAATGGAATAGGAAGAAGTATACCTTTTTCTCAGCTGTTCCTGGCACCTTCACAAAAATTGATCACATATTAGGGCTTAAAAACCTCACACCCAAATGCAGAGAAGCAGAAATCCTAACTGCACCCTTTTCAGACTGTAATGCAATAAAAATACATTTAACAAATGGCCACAGAATCATTTGTTAAAATTAATTGGAAACTGAAAAATCTAATCCTGAAGAACAAATGGGTCAAAGATCAAATCACAGAAACAATCAATAATTTCATTAAAGTGAGTTACAACAATGAAACAACATTCCAAAATTTGTGGGCTGCAGCCAAAGCAGTACTTAAGGAAAAACATTTATCTCTAAATATATATAATATATATGTATGTATTATATATAATATCAATAAAATATATCAATATATTGGTACATAAATATATATCAATCGAATATATCAATAAAACAGAGAAAGAGCAGATCAATTAAGCATTCAACTAAAAAAATAGAAAAAGCATAAATTAAAAATCCCCAATTAAACACCAAAATGGAAATCCTGAAAATCAAAGAAGAGATTGATAAAATTTAAAGCAAAACATCCATTAAACTAATAAACAAAACTAGGTGCTGGTTTTATGCAAAAAAAATAGATAAACCTTTGGTTAATTTCATACAAAAAAAGAAAGGAGAAAACCAAATTACCAGTATTAAAAATGAAAAAGGTGAACATACCAACCATGAAGATGAAATAAAACATTTATCGGGAGTTATTTTGCCCATTATGCCAGTAAACTGACAGTTTAAGTGCAATAGATAAATATTCATAAAAAACTACAAACTGCCCAGATTAACAGAAGAGGAAATAAAATATTTAAATAACCCTATCTTAGAAAAAGAAATTGAATAAGCCATCAATGAGCTGCCTAAGGAAAAAAAAAATCTCCAGGACCAGATGCACTTAAGTGAATCTGACCAAACATTTAAAGAACAAGTAATCCCAATACTATATAAACTATTTGAAAAATAGATAAAAAAAAGAATCCTACCAAATTCCTTTTTTGGTGCAAATAAGGAGTCTGTCTGCCAAAACAAACCCTGAAACTATATGAACACAATTACAAAACATTTTTCACAAAATAAAGAGTTATCTAAACAATTGGGAAAATATTAATTGCTCATGGGTATATTGAAGTGAGCAGAACCAGGAGAACATTGTACGCGGTAACAGCAATATAGTAGAATGTTCAATTGTGAAAGACAGTATTCTAAGCAACACAAGGATGCAAGACAATTCCGAAGGACTCATCATGAAAAATGCTATCCACCTCAAGAGAAAGAATTGATGGAGTCTGAATGCAGATCAAAGCATACTATTTTTCACTTTATTTTTTCATGTTTTTTTGTCTGTGGTTTCTTTCACAATATGACTAATGTGGAAATATGTTTTGCATGATTGCACATGTGTATCCTATATCAAATTGCTTACTGCCTTAGGGAAGGGAGAGGGAGAGAATTTGAAACTCAAAAAAATTGAATGAATGTTAAAAATTGATTTTGCATATAATTTGGAAAATAAAATATTAACATTCAAAAATACATGTAATTGGGAAATATTTAATAAAATAAATAAAAATGATGTTTAAAGAATTCTAATGATGTTGACTTGACTATACCAGAATCTTTACTGGTAAAAACATAGTTGAAATATTCTTTGGGAATGAGATTGCCATGAGAAATAGAATGGAGAATATAGCCCCTTGGAGAAAAAGTCCACAGTAATTGTTTGGGATAAAGATTAGTAACCACTGAAAGAGCCAGAGAAGGAATGTTAGAAGAAGTAGAGGGATGTCCCAGACAATTTAGAGTCTTTAAAGCAAAGGAAGGCATGGTTGGAGGTAATGTACACATGAATGTGGTTAGTGAGGATAATGTCACATTAATCCAAGGAGGTCCAGAAATATGAAATGATATTCATTGGATATGTCAATTAGACCATTGGTCACCTCGGAGAACATAATTTTAGTAGATGGAAGAGGAGGAAGTTAGATTATATCGAGTTGGGGAGAGACTGCACAGGGGAGGCACAAAGTATTTAAGAGCACTTTTAAAACTAAACTGAGCAACAAAAGAGAAGGAAGAGAACAGAACTATAACAAGATAGGGCCATAGAAGGGGCTTAAAGGGAAAGTATTGTTTTTGTTTTAGAATGGCACGTACTAGCAGGTTTGTAGATATATGGAAAGGAGAGATCGGTGAGGAACTGTGAAGAGAGAAATTGGAAATGAATGAGAGAGATATAGGATGATTTCTGGAGCAATGATGTGATGGGATACAGGTCATATGATAACATGAAGTAAGCAGCATTAGTTAGTATTCAGTGGTCAGAGGGAAATGAAGATAGAGTGCATGTATGCTGAGGATGGAATGAGGAGCAAAGGTGGCAGCTGAAAGAATTAAGTCACAGGAATATGGAATCTCAAGGTTGTTAAGGACCTCAGAGATCATAGATTTAGAACTAGGAGGGACCTTATGGGTCAATTAGTCCAGCTGCCTCATTATAGATGAAGAAAATGAGACCCAGATTACTTGCTCAAGGACAAGGCAAATGAAAGAGGTAGGAATTGAACCCAAGTTCTCTGATACCAAATCCAGAGCTTTTGCCATCGCATCACAGTCATCATCCATTTATTAAGCACCTACTATGTGCCAATACTGGGTTAAGTGCTAGACAAAGAAAATCGAAAACAAACAAAAAACAGTCCTTTTCTTCAAGAAGAAACTACACTCTACTGGGGAAGACAACACTGCCTTTCAGGATTTGAGTCCTCTGGCTATCAGTTTCCTTATTTTAAAAATAACCACTAAGATGGCTCAAAACCTGTGATACCAAGCTCTGGACTTGGAATCAAGAAGACCAAGATTAGAAACCTATCTCTCGGTCACATATTAGTTTATTAGCCATTATGTGCCTCAGTTTCCTCATTTATAAAATGGGAATAATAGTAGCACCTGTGACACAGTCTTAAGAGTCTACAATGAAATAGGAGCTAAAATGTTTTGCAATAAAGTATTCCTGGTATTATTTTATAAATGAGTAATTTGAGGCACATAGGGGCTTAAGTGACTTGCCTATGGCCACATAAAGAATTAGTGTCAGAACTGGGTTTACGACGTTTAGGTATTAAAATCCAATGTGCTTCTATCCAACCCCCCACTTCATACACTATACTGCTGTCAGATGGTCTCAATCTTCACAGCAAAGCAGGATAAACAAGGAACCTCAAATCCATTTGAGGAGGACCCACCCACACTCACATGACATCCCTGTAACTCTTCTCCTACCATCTGATCAAAGATCCTTCATCACTTTTCACTCACGTTGCTTTGTTCATGAGACCAATCCTTTAATGATGGGGGAGCCCTAAATACTTCCTTGAATATCATGGAATATATTATGAGATGTTGATTAAAGACTTCAAGTTTCAGTGAGTTTTTTCTTCATCTTGTTCCTTATTCAGATAGAAGAAGAAAAAAAGAATGATCTAACCATGAAGCATTGGTCTGTAAGATAATACGGGCTTGGCCGTCACTGTTCCTTTCAAGGAATTTGTATCGGCCAAGGATCCTTAGGCATCTATTCTCTTTACATAATCATTGCCAATTTATGTATAGGAAGTTGTCTGGAATTCATCAGTATCAAATGAGTCTTTCTTAAGTGTATTGGGAAGCTCAAATGCAGTGAATGGGTGTTAAACTGATGTTTTTCTTTTCTTTTTGATGCATTATAGCTAGAGTTTTTATGTTTCTGAAATGTAAGGGGAAAAAATTCTAAAGTTGTCCTTCACATTGTATCTACACCAGGAAAGAAATGAATAAGGGGGAAATTATCTGTATAATTCAGGAAATGAAATTCTGCAGTAGAGGAGGAAGGCTTTGCGAATGATATTAAATTGCCATGTATATTAATCTCATTCCAAGTATAATCATTTAACTCCTTACTTCATGCTCATATCTATTTTCTTTGATTCATTTGAATTCAATTCATCAAACATTTATTGGGCACCTACTAAGTTTGGGGTACTGTTCTGGCTAATGGCAATACAAAGACCAAAATGAAACAGTCCCAGTCTTCAAGAAGCTTCCTTTTTACTGGAATGGAGTGAGGGATGGGAAAATAACAGTAGAAGTAGAGGTGATTTCTTCAGTGTTTTAATTTTGGCAAAGCACCTTATGCACAATTATCTCATTTGGACTACTAAATGCCACTGTAAGGTAGATTACCCAAGAAATGGTATTGCCATTTCTCAAATGAGGAAAATGAAGTTTAGAATAGTTAAGTGGAGCAGGTTTACACAGTTAGTGTTAAAGGAGAGTTTTTTTTTTCAGATTTTTTTTTCTTGATTTATCTAGCTGTAGTATTGAAAGCTCCTTCCCCTGTGGCAGCAAGAATCCAATAAACTTTTATTCAAGAATTCAAGAATCCCCCCCCCCCCCCCCCCCACCCTCAGACAAGATGTATTGTGATTGGCTACTAATGGATCCAGTCTGCATCATATGTGACCACTTTAAGGATCAGTGCTTAATAGTAACTCTTTTATTAAACCCGAAGCCTGCAGGAGTGAATTAAATGAACAGAATTTCTTTATTTAAAAGTATTTACTCTGTGTCTTCAGAAACTATTTCATTAGTTTCCAGACGTTCATATGAGCATTTTGCTGTTGGTGTAAATTAAAGAAAAATTCTTTTCTAGACAATAGTTTCATCTGAGAACAAAAATAATAAGCACATTCAATGACTACACAGTTTTCATATGAATGAGTTGTTTGTTCCAAACACCAGATTGTTGATAAGTTGGATTCAAACAGGATGTCTCAGAGAAAATCTGGGTTCAGTCTCTGACTCAACACTCTCGAGCTGTCTAATCCTGGGGAAGTTAGCTAAACCTTTATGGTGCTCAGTATCTATTTGTAAACTGGAAATATTCATCCTTGCATGTTAAAGTCAGGAAGACCTGAGTTCAGACCCTGATTTGAACATTTCTTTAATTATGTGACCCTGGGCAAGCGACTTAACCTCTCAGTCTCAGTTTCTTCATCCTCCTCCATTAGACTGTGAACTTCTTGAAGGCAAATATTGTTTATTATTATCATTTTGCCTTATTTTGTATCCCTAGTGCTTAGCACAGTGCTTGGAATATAGTAGCCACTTGATCAATGTTTATTGATTAAAAGCCTCTACCTTTCAAGGTTTTCACGAGGATCAAATGAGATAGAGGAGGCAAAATGCTTTACAAATCTGTAAGCTCTGCATAACTGCAAGTTGCTACCATTGCACTTCCTAAAGCAAAAGAAAACTTACTTCTATGCTCAAAATTTGGAAACAGAAGCATTAGTCATTTGTATGAAAAGGGAGACAGCATGATGTCACAGATGTTTGGAATTAAAAGACCTCAATTCCAAACCCAGCTTGCCTACTTATTACCTGTATGACCTTGGACGACTCAATGAAAGTCCATTGGACTCTGTTTCCTCATCTGGAATGAGGGATTTCATTATAGAGTCTCTAATGTCTCTTCCAGCTCTATAGATAAAATCATAGGATCTTTTTTTTTTTTTCAGAAATAGAATTCTCTCTGTTTCCATTTCTGTTTTCTTCTTTCTCTTTCCCTCTCTATCTTTCTCTCTCTGTCTCTCTGTGTCTCTTTCTCTGTGTCTCTTGTTTCTGTCTCTCTGTCTCTGTCTCTCTCTCTCCCTTTCTCCCTTTCTCTGTCTTGTCTCTCTGTCAATCATCTCTCTCTTTTCTGTTTCTTTTTCTATCTTGTCTCCCTATCTCTCTGTGTGCCTCTCTCTGCCTTGTCTTTTTGTCACTCTGTCTCTGTTTTGCTTTCTCTCTCATGTATACACATAGAGGTATGTAGGAATAAGATTCAGTGACCAACTCACCATTTGTTTCATCTCTTTCCTGAGTTCTTCTATACATGCCATCTTTTATCTAATCTCTTTCAACTTTTGAATAGCAGTGCTTGATCTTTCAATTCTTGATCTGTAAAGTAGAATATATTTTTAATAATTCACCTTCAGAATCAGACTATGTCTATCATTCACCTTCTTTCTGATGCCACCAACATAAAACTTCTGGTTCTCACTTTATCATAAATTTTGCAACAAATCCATAGGTAACTTTAGGAATTTATTTTAAGGCAGTTTTTTTTAAATCTCTTTCACACATACTTAAAATTTAATAATTAGATAAATATCATGTCTCATTTTGTGACATGGATATTTACAATCTTCTCAAGGACAGCATTTTTGCTTTGTTTAAATATATGTGACTAGAAAATAGATGCACAATTTTTATTAGCTTTTGTCTTATGAAACAGAAAGAACAATTCTCAAAAGGACGACTTTTTTTCCTGTGTGAATTTTCTTTTGCAGCTGTTATATGACAGTCTAAGTAGCAAAAAAAAAGGCAATGATACCATAGTAGATCTTTACCTTTAGCGAGCAAGGTCAACATGAAGCCATCTTTTATCAGAATTGATCAGGAAGAAGTTTGGGAACTTTTCTTCCAAGAACTAATGGATTAGAGATGGGAAAGAAAATGATCCATGTCAAAGTACTGGTTAAGAGGCAACATGGTATAGTGGACAGAGGGTTGGGCTAGGAATCAGGGAGACCTGGATTCAACTTATATACTTACTAACTGACTACACTGCCTTCTACACCAAACCTTCTCTTCTTTCCTCATTCCACAATTTCTGGTATCTTCCCTACCACCTTCTCTCCCTCCCTCTCACCGTATTTTCTATTTATTGTCTTTTTATGCATATTTGTATTTATTTATATATGTATAAATTATAGGTGCATTTATGCACACCTATATAGTCTGCATATATTTATATATGCATACAACCATCCTAAGGGAGAGAAAATAAGTATAAGTTAGTGTATCTCTATATTCCCTATTAAAATTTGAGTTACTTGCCATTAAAGCTTGTTTCATTCTTTGGATTTGAATCACCAGTACCTAGCATAATGCCTGACACATAGTAGGTGCTTAATAAATACTTATTGATTGTTTGATAGCTGTGTGATCCAGGACAAATCACTTAATCTTTCTGGGTTTCAGTGTTATCATCTGTGAAAACAGGGAACTGGACTTGATGACCCCCAAGATTTATTCCAGCTCCCAGATCCATGACCCAGATCCAATGCTTAGCTTGGAGAAGAGAAGGCTTTAGGGCCCATGATGACTATCTGTGACTATTTAAGGGCTGTAATCTTGAAGTGGGATGCTACTTGTACTACTTGGCCCCAGAAGACAGAACTGGGAGCGTTTCACTGCCATTGTTGAGAGTCACGTGCTAGCCTGACATGAGGCCACACGCCCTTACAATGAGTGTTATCTAAAAGAAGAATGAGCTGTCCCCAGAGGTGATATGTAAGTTCAACTGGAGATCTTCAATAGTAGGCCACTCACTTATATTGTAAAGGATAGTTTTCTTCAGGTACAGATTAAACAAGGTGGGACAGTATTTTGGACTTGGAGTCAGGAAGACTTGAGTTTAAATTTTACCTTAGTAAGTTATTACACCTATTTTTGTTGTTATTTAGTCCTTTCAGTCTTGCCCTACTCTTTATGACCTCATTTGAGGTTTTCTTGGATAATGGAGTGGTTTGTCTTTTCCTTCTCCAGTTCATTTTACAGATGACAAACTGAGGCAGGTTTAAGTCACTTGACCAGGGTCACACAGCTAGTAAGTGTCTGAGGCTGGATTTGAACTCAGGAAGATGAGTCTTCTTGACTCCAGGTCTGGTGTTCTATCCACTGACCACCTGGTTTTCCTGTAAAGCACTTTGCAAACCTTAAAGAGCTATATAAATGCTATTATTGTTATTATATTTCATATATGTACATAGTAGTTTGTATGGTGTCTCCACCATTACAATGTGAGTTGTCTAAGGGCAGAGACAGTTTTTACTTCTCTTTGCAAAGTTGAAAAGAGGCAAATTTAGGTTTGCTGTCAGAAAACACTTTGCCCAATACCCTAAAATAGGTTTTCTCTCCCTTGTGACACCTAGCTGTCCCAACACCTTCTTATCTTTAAAGAATTCCCTAGAACACTGAGGTATTAAGTCACTTACCTAGCCACAAACAGTCACTTGGCTGGTAGGTGTCAAAGGTAGAGCTTGAACCCACATCTTCCTGGCTTCAAAATCATCTCTCCCTCTACTATACCACACTACTTTTTGTACACAGATAAGTACTATATATGTACATATACATATACATATACATATATATGTATATACACACATATATACACATATGTGTGTGCATATATGTGTGTGTATATATATACATATGTGTGTATATATATATATATACATATATATATATATACACAGAAAGAGAGAGAGAGAGAGAGAGAGAATGCAAAGTGATTTTGCATTTAGGTGATGGTAAAGAGTACTAGCAAATCCAGGTATCCCACAAAGGCCTCTAGAAGAAGCCCACATTTGGGATGAACCTTGCAGGTGGTGAGAAATTCCAAGAGACTGAGGTGACAGGAGGATGGAGGGCATGAGACACAACCTGTGTGAAGGTATTCACTTGATCTGATCCATAACTTCTAGGGTTTAAAAATATTAGGCATGTGGAGCTATGGCCGGCTGCCAGAGGAGGGGAAACAAACAGCCATCCTTCCACCACTTCTTTGCCTTTTCTCAGAATCCTCTTTCCCCATGCATGGAATTCTCTGCTTGTAATACTAAGCTCCCATCACAGTTCAAGTTCAGTTCAGTTCAATTACTAAGTCATTTCTATTCTTTCTTTCTGTCTTTCTTTCTCATTCTCCCTTTCTTTTTCTTTGTTCCTTTCTCTATTTTTTATTTCATACTCTCTTTCTTTCTCTCACTCCCTCTTTCTGTTTTTCCATTCTTTCTCTCCCCCCTCTTTCTCTTTCTTTTCTTCTTCCTTCCTTCCTTTCTTCTTTTTTTTACAGTGTATCCTCACATGATTCCTGGTGATGGAAGTTCTTTTCCTCCTACAGAGTTGATACAAACATTGCAACCTGCCTGGATTTGTGCTCTAGACTCAATTTTCTTCTATAAATTTACAGAAAAATCATCTGTTTACAGAAAGTATTATTTTGCAACCCTAGAAGCTGTGGGTCAGACAAAGCTGATAGTCACTAGCATAGAAAGCTAACTTTCAATAACTCAGCTACATAAATGAGCATTCACCATCATACTGTGTTATCTAGTGTGTAGGCACAGTCATTCTGGCTAAGTCAATCCCTCCTCATTAAGTGTTTATTCTGACAACTTTACAGCTCCTCCCTGCTTTATTTTAAAATCGCAATCAAAATTTATGGCACCAAGTATCTCTCCCCCTTTTTTCCCCCGGAATTCACTTCAATCTGTCAATTTCAATGTTCTTGCATTTATGTGGTCAGCATGCAGTACCGGCCAACAAACATAATGGAACACATTGTTTTTCTCCCTAAATGTAACTTAAAATTTAGAAAGAACAAAGTCCCTGAACAAGATATTTCTCAAGGCAGTTACAAATAAAGCTCTCTGATCATAGTTTTCTTCCATACATGGAAGGTAAATATTATATTATGTTATATTGTGTTATACTATGTTATGTTATATTATATTGTTATGTTGTGTTGTATTGTATCACATTATGACATATATCATATCATATTACTATATTTTATTGTGTTTATCACATATGTATTTATTATAATATTGTATTACACCATATGTCATATTATACCATGTGATATCATATCATGTGTTATATTATACCATATTATATTGTATTATATGTATTTATATATACATATGTATATCTGCATATACATAGACATAGACAGAGTAGGATATTCTATGAAGAGATGAGCATTGGATTTGGAAACCAGAGCATTTGAGTTTAAATCACATCTTCCATTTATTACCTAGATGTCTTTAGACAAGTCACTTTGCCTCTTCATATTCTAATTTCTTCACCTGTAAAATGAAAGTATTAGAGTAAATGGTCTCAGAGGTGCTTATCAGCTCCAAATCTATGAGCCTATATATTTAATAGAGGCACATATGGTCAAGTCAAGTGAAGAAACATTAATTAAAGCACACACTGTGTACCAAGCACTTTGCTAAGGGCGAGAGGTGTAAAGAGAATCCTTGTCTTAAAGGAACTGATTACAACTGTCTTGAATAATGTCTTATTCCAATACTTTATTCTTGCTAAAGTCTAAGTTTTATTATCTTGGGGGGTGGGGAAATGTTTTTGGCCAACACAATATAATAACCATGCACAATGGATAGAGTGCTAGGCTTGGAGGTATACCTTAGTTCAAATCTTGCCTCAAACATTTATTATCTATGCAATTCTGGGAGTTATTCAACCTCCTTTTCCCTCAGTTTCCTCACCTCTTAATACAAGTCCCTTTTCCTCCCCTCCCCCATCCCTGATGCAGTAAGCAATCAGATATAGGGTATATCTATATCTATACATATGCAGTCATGTAAAATATTTCCATACATATGCATATGTACATGTGATCTAGATCTCTGACTATAGTTTCAATCTGTACTCTGAGTCCATCATCTCTCTGCCTGGAGGTGGGTAATCTGTTTCAGCAGGAGTCCTCTGGAATTGGGATTTGTCATCGTGTTCATGAAAGTTCCTAAGTCTTTCAAAGTTTTTTTTGTCTTTACCATAGAGGTATTATTGTATAACTTTTTTTTTTTTACTCTCAGCACTGCTCATTTCATTCTGTATCAGTTAATACAAGTCTTCTTAGATTTCTCTGAAGCTATCCCTTTCATCATTTCTTACAGAACCACAGAATTCAATCACAATTACATAACATAACTTGTTCCACCATTTCTGGTTGATGGGCACTCTCACATTTCAACTTTTTGCCACCACAGAAAGAGTTGCTATAATATGTTGTACAGATGGGTATGCATCCTTTTCCTCTTTCTTTGATCTCTTTAAGGCATGTATCTGGTAGCAATATCTCTGGCACAAAGGGCATGCTCAGTTAAATAGCCTTTTGGACATAGTTCCAAATTGCTTTCCAGAAAGTCTGGACCAGAGAAACTTCCTTTACTATATAGATCATTACTATCTCTGCAATAGATGGCCTTAGAGAGTTTCTTAGAGCACAGAGAGTCTAAGTGACTCTCAGTCACATGGTCAATAGGTGTCAGAGGTGAGACTTCAAACCATCCTTTTCCTTCCTCCTTACTGTACCTCCTATATTTATGCAAATACAACTATAGATAAATAGACTTTCTCATAACAGAAACACACAAACAAACACAGGAAGACTGTATAGGATAATCAGTAGTAGCAACAGGAATAGTAGTAAAAGATTCTTGACTTTGAAAGCAAAAGAACATGAGTTAAAAGCTCAGCTATGTAATTTATTACATGTAGGAGTCACGTTCTTTGACAAGATTTAGATTCTTTGAGCTTTGATTTCCTCTTCTAATAGATGAGGGAGTTTTCCAGGAAAACATCATAGTTATGCTAGTAAATATTTAGCAACCAGCTCTCCAGAAAAAGAAATGTACATGCAATTCACTTTTCATCTAATCTACATTATTAACATTTTCTCCATCATTTTCTTAAGTCTAGATAATCTACATAACAATAAATCATGCCCTGATTTGTAGTATTTGCAGGTTTCTGAGGGGTGTATCCTCACATTGAAAATTTAACAATCAGCTCTCCCGAGTCAGCACAAGCTGGCTCTAGCATACTTCTAATTGAATTTAACAATCTCCAGGATTCCTTTCAGCTTTTTATGCTTTAGGATCATACATATATTAATAAAGAGGCAGTATGGAGCTAGTGCTGAACTTAGTATCAAAATTGTTGTCGTTTAGGTGTTTCCAAATCTTTGTGACCCCATATAGGGTTTTCTTATCAAAGTTACTGGAGTAGTTGGCCATTTCCTTCTCCAGTGGATTAAGTCAAACAGAGTTAGTTAAGTGACTTGCACAGGGTCACACAGCTAACAATCTGAGCCTGGATTTGAATTTAAGTCTTTCTAATGCCAGGCCCAGTGCTCTATCCATTTAGCCACCTAACTGCTTCCTAGGCAAACCAGAGGTTAAATGACTTGTCCAAAATCACCCAGCTAGTAAGTATCTGAGACCGGATTTAACTCAGGTCATCATGACACCAGGCCTATCCACTGAGCCATCTAGCTGCCTCTAGCATCACGATGCTTGAGTTCAAATCCTACCTTTGAATCTTACTAGCTGCATGACCATGATCAGTCATTTAACTCCTTTGAGCCTGTTTCTTCAACTATAAAATAAGGCCCATATTTAATCACAAGAGGGTTGTTGAGATCAAATGAGATAATGCATCTAAAATATTATATAAATGCCAGTTTTTATTACTCTTAACCTACACATATTTATGACGTATATAACTCCTCCAGAAATAATGGATACTGACTTCCCTACATTATATGTGAAATTTATCTCATTACTTCATAATTACATTCACATCTTTGTTCACGCTAATTCATTGAGCAAACACTTCATAGAATCCCAGAATCAACATCTCAGCTGGCTCTAAGGCCAAATAATCCAACCCATACCTGAACATGAGTGCCCTCTATAATATGAGAGTTCATGAGATAATGTGTGCTCTTTGCAAACCTTGATTTGCTATATACTTGTATTTATTATGACTACTACTAATAATAAAACTGACAAGTAGTAATACAGACCCTCCTTGAAAACACTCAGTGAAGAGAAACTTCCTGTACCTCCTAAATCCCCACCCCTGGAATGATCATTGTACTCCAGCGCAGCTCTACCTATTGGGGTGGTGTGTGTGTGTGTGTGTGTGTGTGTGTTCCTTATGTCAAGTTTAAATTTGTGTCTTTGCAACTGACAAACATTATTGCTAGTTCTGCCCTCTGGGATATCAATCTTTATTAAATACATGTGTGTATTTATTAGACACAGGGTGTAATGTACTTTTAGATTTTGGTAAAAATATAAATGGGGCACTAATTCTGCCATCAAGAAGCATACAATTTAGTGGGTGTGGCTAAGGTATCCCCAGATGAGTAAAAATTGGATATAATACAAATTAGATCATGATAAATTCAAAAGAAAAGGAGTTTAGCTTCGGGGATAGAGAGCTGGACTCAAAGTCAGGTATAGTTAGGGTTAAGTACTCTCTCTGACACAACCTGGTTCTGGACATGTCATTTAACCATTCAGTACCCAAGTCAATAATTAAAGATTATGAATTGCAGAAAAGATGCTGACCACCCTTGGTAAAGAGATTTTTATCACAAGGAGTTCCCTATGTCAATGAAATAACAGGTTTTGTTCTCCAAAATGCAGGAAAAAATGTAAAATTCCATAAGATCAGATGAGGCAGAGATCACTTTCTGGTGTATGTGTGCATGTGTGTGGGAAGGGGGTAATCAAAGGTTTTGTGGGAAAGATAGCAATTGACATAGACCTTAAATGATGGCTAGAGTGCCAATGAGCAAAGAAAGTGTAGAGAAGGGGGAAGGACAGGAAAAGGCAGAGGGCATGTGCATGAGCTATAACAGTAGGGGTGAGAAATGGGGAGACA
This sequence comes from Vombatus ursinus, assembly GCF_900497805.2. Taxonomy (NCBI): domain Eukaryota; kingdom Metazoa; phylum Chordata; class Mammalia; order Diprotodontia; family Vombatidae; genus Vombatus; species Vombatus ursinus. The sequence goes on from NW_020954581.1 coordinate 4,816,328, forward strand.
TTTTCAGAGAATCATGCTCAGAGGATGGTGGCTAGACCAGTTTGGTCAGAGTGGAGTATAGGAAAGAAGGTGGTAGAAAGGAGAAATGTGGTGGTAGAAAGGTACATCAGCTCCAGATTATGACTATGCCAGATAGAAAAGATGATATATGACTGATAAGAGCTATGGCTAGAAGTGAACAAGACCACTTTTTTGATACCCTACAAAAATAAGTTCCATTACTTTCTGGCCCATTCATTCTCCTTACTCTGCAGTTATACTTCACAAATATCATTATCAGAAATTAGAAGCTTGAGGTAACCTTGCTGCCTTCAACACCATTTGAATTGTACAATGACTGGATCCATATAATGATTGAATTATGCAATGACTGTATACAATTACACAATGGCTAACAACTCCACACACACACACACACACACACACACACCCCTCCCATTTCACTATAAAGTGAGGTGTGTGATAAATACCCATTCTTTCCTTGCCACTTGACAAAACAACATAAAGATTTAAAATATATATAATGTAAATTATTTCCAATTTCTAGAAAATAAGGTATTCTCCAATTCCAGTGTACCTTTAGAGAATTATTTCCACAGTAAAAGAAAAGACTGAAGAAGGTCACTATTCATTCTCTTTCCACATGAAAATGGTGAGATGGCATTAGTCTACTACTCAATACTAATGGTTGCTAACAATGCATTATGCACTAATTAATGAAATTCTTCCAAAATGAAAAAAAAGGACAATTAAAATGTTAGGAATTAATCTTAGCTAGCTAAAATCCAACACATTGAAGTTCTGCTCAGTCTCAATCCATTGAAAGCCATTGATTTTGTGTTATTAAAATTGTGTTACCTTTTATGTTATATGAGTGAAGAAGGAAAAAAAAAAACATTTTCCCCCTCTGTAGAAAAAGCTAGTTAGGACAATGAGTTATTACATAGTTTAAAACAGTCTATTATTGAACTCAAGTCAATACTGCAAAAGAACACTAAGCTTTTAGGTAATTGCAGCCCAGGTGTACAGCAAGAATTAGCGAAATGGAGAAAATTAAAAAGACAGAAGGATATGAAGGGTTCGATTGCATTTGTGCTAGAAGACAATTAGAAAGAGTGGGGGAAGGCAAAATAATCCATGGATAGAAATGTACCAGGAAGGGTTCTCTCGATTGCAGAGTCAGAACTGAGACTCTGTTCAAGGACAATGAGGCAATCAAAGCCAAGCAATTAGGCAGGTGGAGTAGACTGTATTTGAAGGACTATTGAAAGACCATCCTGCAGACTCTGGGAACAGGAAAGGTACAAGAAAAGAGCAAGAAATGCTATATAGCAAGATAAGGAAGGCATGCCCAGATGATGAGATCCTGCTGATGCTAGAAAATCCCCACCCATGTCAGTCTGAAAATCTTAGAGAATTGCTAACACTGATTGCTTCCTATACGCCATAATGGAAGAGCTCTGAGAAAGATGGAGTTCTCAGTAGAACTTAATCAATTATCAGATTCACTCCACGAGCACAAGGCTGATATTAAAAATATTTCAATATGCACCCAGTCTGTTCTAATACATTATACTCTCCTGGAAAATTGACCAATTAAACTTGTGGGAAGGGGAGGGAAAAATAACAATAACAACAACCTATGATTGTCTATAGCTCTTTCTAATGAAGTGAGAATGAAAACAAATTAGTGATAAAGCAAACAAAGGTATCATAGTCATAGAAGTAAAATTATATGATAAATGGAAATATGCTTGTATGTATGTATAAATATACTTGGAATGCACATACATGTGTATGTATGTATATATGTATAGAAAGAAATATATTCTAATTATATTCATATAACATATTCCAAAGGTTCTGTATCTATCATATTTTTTGTGTATATAGAAAAATGTTTCTATATATGTGAAAAATACAATTATATGTGAGTGTAAAATGTATGTGAACTATATTTTATATGTATAATATATTAGTTTGATAATATACACATATTTTATATTTATTTATATATAAAATATATGTGAAATTTTTCATATATAAATATATGTATATATTTCACATATGTGTGTGAAAAGTATGATAAATATGGAACCTTTAGAATCCTAGGTGATAAAAGAGATTTTGTGGTATAGCAGGTTGAATGCTGAATTTTGACTTAAGGGGAACTAGATTCAAATACCACTGCAGATAATTACTAGCTGTGTAATAATGTGCACATAACTTAATCTCTAACTATCTCTGGCATTTATCTACTTAATCACAGATTTGTTTGACTTAAGAATTACCCATGTATGCTGAAATCACACTGCCTTGGGTTTGTCATGGGACAAAAATATTTTGAGCCATCAAAGCTCCAGATATATGGATATAAAAAAACAGGTGTATAACTCAGAAATTTTACAAGGTTTAAGCTTTAAGAGTTATCTTGGGCTGGGATTCTTATAATCTAGCCACTGCTGTGATTCCTAAAATCTAGCCACTATGCAGATTTTCACAATCCAGCCAATAGCCCACTAATGTTCAGACTCCTTAAGAGTTTACCTAATATTGCAGATGTTCTAATAAACCTTGTCTTTGGCTGAAAGAAGGCTTGGGTCGAATTCTTTCAGGCCGGATCCGCATGTTGTGATTTTGGGGTAGCAGCACCCCTAAACCTCTAAACCACATCATTTTGGTGGCCTGTACTGAGAAACTGCCTAACCCCAAGTTCCTCTCCAGCCAAGACTGGAAGGTATGTAAACCTCCCCTCCCTCCTTCCTTGCTCTACAGTTAGGGTTGCTCTCCAAGCACCAAGGCTTGGAGGTGCTTTTCCAGCAGACGGTTATGTGGTTGTCTCTCACTCGGCCTGACGCTCTTAGGCTCTTAGTCCACTGGGTCAGTTGAAGGCCATAGACCTGAGTACACTTTCTAAAGCATGGAAGACAAAGACAGACACCTTATCTGGAGGTGTATACTCAATTCTGTCACTTCTATCGGCACTAGGGGAATTGGGGAAAACAGCACTTGCTTTTTGGTTCCCTGAGGCTTACTTACTCCCTTCCCTCTGCACCTCTGAATCCTCCTTCGTGGAGGTTACAGGGGAAATTAGAACAGTTAAACATACCTTGGTATATTCTAGAGATTTTGTAATTGATCATTAAGGAGTTTTGAAACACCTGTACAACCCGGTCACTCCCTTCCCTTGAATCAAGAGGGTATCTGTTAACCCCTCTCATAGGAGAAGAGAGTTTCACCCCTTACCCCTCACCTTTGATTTCGCCCTCCCCCACCTGGGAAAGGAAGGAGGGGGAGGGGCAGCAGCTACGGTGTAGGCCCTCCTGGCAATGGCCTTGGGCAACCTTTACCTGGAAGCATAACCCAGGTTCAGCACATCCTGCTCAAGGTAATGAGGCTGGTCTCCGAATTTGGGCAAGCACGCTCTTCTTAAAGTTTTAGTTTTAACTGTTAATGATGAGATGTTGATTCTCTGTGTAAAGTAACTTGGAAATGCATTTGACAAAACTGAAGTCACCTGATTGGTAATGGGTTTGTTTCAAGTTTCAAATTGGTGAACTTTTTGTATCAGTTAGGTCAAGCAACTTTTCATAATTTGGTTACCACTAAAACAGTTTGACTATTGTTGGTTATCGTTTTAATGTGTAAACTAGCTGAAAAGTTTGTTTGGGTTATGGCTTGCTGAGAATTTGCAAGTGTCTAGAAATCTCTAATGATTGGCTTTTTACACCAGGACAAATTTAAGTTTGAGATGTAAGTCCTGGAAAAGGTTTTCCTAAACTGTGATTAGTGAAACTTGCTGTTTGAGTTAAAAGCTCATAGGATTTTATTTTGAGTTGTCTGATGGATCATAATCCATCAATAACCAATAATCCACCATTTTGAGAGAAATGTCACAAGCTACTCAGAGAATGTGATACTAGTGGGAAGTCAGCATCGGAAAAGGTGAAAGGACAATTTTAACCTCAGTCTAAAATGGGATCCTCCTGGCTCAGTTTCCCCATTATATTGCTTTGAAAAGGAATGTTACCCACTTGGCTATTCCTGAGTCTGGCTATGAGGTGGATTTGATACTGTATGGTTGGAAAATTAAATTATTTGAATCCAAACAGAGCTAAGGGTGTTTTATCCTCTAAAAGTTGGGCCCTAAATCTAGTCTCTGCATTACATCCAGGCCCTGCAGCCTTTTCTGTCAGATTTGCATCTTCCAGGCTACAGGTCACTCACCTACATTTGGGAGCAAACAGCAGGTACCAGCAAATGTCCCCCCATTGTTCCCCGGATGCAGCCTGTGCTTGGTTACAGTCAACCTCCTTTTTGGGACCCCCTCCAGGCAGGGACAGGTCTATGCCCCTTGCCAGCAGAAAGCAGTTTCAGAAGCCAAGACCTTCACCCCTTACCCCAAAAGAATTTGGGTCCCATTTGTTTGAGGGAGGAATGATGAGGATGGGAGCTAAATCCCAAAAAGGAAAAACCCTGGACTTTCCCACATGGCCAAGTCTCTGGTGTTCACCTGAGGCTATAATCTCATCCACTGACCTTTCATTGTGGCTACACCCAATCTCCCAATTTTATTACCTTTAACCTAGCCTAGCCCTCCCTATTGCCCCTGGCCATTTCCCACACTTAATTCTAGTTAGGCTCCATTGTCCAGGTTCCAGGAGTTCTGTTCACCCCAGTTTACTGGCCACTCCCATCCAGATCTCCTTAGGCGTCTCCTCCCATCACCCCAAACTACTTGGCCACTCCTAGATCCCTCCCACTGGCTTTCTGTATATAAGGTCCATCTTGTCTCCATTAAGATGCTGGGATTCCTATAATCTAGCCACTGCTGGGATTCCTGAAATCTAGCTACTACGCAGATTTTCACAATCTAGTCAATAGCCCACTAATGTTCAGACTCCTTAAGAGTCTGCCTAATATGGCAGATGTTCTAATAAACCTTTTCTTTGGCTGAAAAAAAAAAGTTATTTTGAATAATGAGACATCTTTGCCATTGGAGTCACATCCAGAATGTTATCATACAATTAACACAGTTAAAGGAGTAGCAGGTCTGATTTTATCCCATTGTGACCAGAGAGAGTTTTCCATTCCCCAAAGTGATGGTCAGTTTCCACTCATCCTTATTTAGTGGGTTCCTGTAGCATGCTTTCCTTCTCTGAGTAGAACCACTTCTCTCTAATCTACATTTGTCTAAATTTCCCTCAGCAAATTATTCCTTTCCAGGTATGAAAGTGACATTAGGAAATACTTGAAATGAGAGAAAATATCAGTCTCTGCTTCAATTGAAAGTTGAAAGGTCACAAATCCTCGGGGTGGGGGACTCACAGTCTAATAAATAGAGTGTTTGCCAGCCAAATGAGGGAATTTGCAACAAACAGGGACTGCAAAGTATGATGGAGAACAATATCCTGTGAGTCAGGGCATTTAACAGGGTAATATGACATTAAATTCTGGAGGGGGAGCTTTTTGAAAAATCAGTGAGGAGACTTGCACAGTAGGGGCTGCAGCTGCTCAGCAGAGTGGCAGGGAGATGTTCACCAGAATTTTGAACTCTGTCTAACAAGCCCTTCCAAGCCTGTGAGTCCCCTGTGGCTCACCTGTTAGGGTCCTGTCTGGGAGAAAGGCTGCTGCTGCTGGGCTGACATTCATCACTGAGAGTTCTGGCCTGATCCTGCCACTCCTAGGCTGGAGTGCTCAGTCAAGATCAGCATGGTGGAGAGGCAGGCACAGCCTGATTTGGGGCCCAGATATGAGATGCTAGAAAATGCAGGGGATTTCATTTCCTCCTCTTCTGGTCTCTCTCTGCCTGCCTTTTCCCTCTCTGTTTCCTTTTCTTCCCTTTTCCTTCTCCCCTTTCATCTCTTTCTTCTCCTCTCTCTTCTCTCCTCTCCTCTCCTATTCTCTTTTCTTCTCCACTCTCTATCTCCCTATCTCTGTATCTATCTGTGTCTATCTGTGTTTGTATCTTTGTCTCTGTCTCTCCCTCTGTGTCTTTGCCTGTCTCTCTGTCTCTGTCTGTCTGTCTGTCTCTCTCCCCTTCTTTCCCTCTCTCTCCCTGTCTAGTTCTTCCTCCCTCCTCCACTAACTCTTTCTCTCCTCCCTTAGATCATAGGAAGGCTTTTCAGCATATTACATAAGGGCCCATCAGAAAAAAAAAGACACATAAATTCTTTCCTGAAAGATAGAGGACTTCTTTTTGGTTAGTGCATGTAGGTGGGCTAAGTTACTTAATTTATATTCTCTGGGCCATCTCCAGTCAGCCTGATCGTATCTGGCCACTGGACCCAGATGACTCTGGAAGAGAAAGTAAGGCTGGTGACTTTGCATGGCCATCCCTCACTCAAACCTAAGTCAATTGCAAGTCATGTCATCATCTCCCCGATGTCATGGTCCTCTTCAGGAATGAAGGACAAATCACAGCAATTTATATTCGATAGAATCAGTTGGAGGAGCTAGGGATGTTTAGCTTAATAGAGACATAGAGTTGGAGAGCATGACAGTTGTGTTCAACTTTTCATGGGGCTCCCATGTGGAAGGAGATGTAGATTTGCTTTGCTTGGCTCTTAAGAGAAGGAGTAGGAGCAAGGAGTAGAAATTTTAGAGAGGCAAATTTAGGCTTCACAAGAGGAAAAAGGGAGAGAGGAGCTTAACCTGTGATTTCATTAATACAGGGAACTCCCCTGTAAGGAAACTTATGGGCTGGCTTATCCTGCAAAACTCCTGAGTGCCAAGGCAACCAGATTAAAATGCCATTGGGAAATGTCTAACATTTATAGAATGCAACATAGTTAATGTTACTATGTGGTTTTCTAAATCAATATGCAACCAGTTGGGATTTGTTTCTGTTTGAGTTTGATATCATTGTTCAATGCCATTGCTGTCTCCCATGAGGAAGAAAAATCTCCCATTAATTATAAATGGCCTTTCCTGGAAGACTGAAGCATTCTCCCTTCACTAGAAGTCTTCAAACAAAGGTTGGCAGACCACTTGTCTTATTCTGTTATCGATTGGACCAAATGTCCACTGATATCCTTTCTAACTGTTTATCTGGACAGTTCTGTGAAACATATCCTATGAGAACAATATTCCCTGATCAACCTAAAACGAGAACAGTCTTACCCAAATATTATTTTTATCTTTCTGTCTAAAAATCCTGCTGCTTCCTTGTCTGGTGAAAATTTCTCTATCTGTAGAGAAGATATCCAAAAGGAAAGAATCAGACACATTTTGATAAAGTCTGAATATGTGTGGATGTGGGGGTTGTGGGGGGGTAGGGAGTGGGGTGAAGAAGGGGAATGTTAGAAAGTAGTTCACTCTTTTTGTCTGTTGGAAAAGTGAAGTCAATTTGCAAATGACACATTATTTGATTTGTTTGCAGAATCTGAAACCTTCACCCATAACATTGCCTGTAGGCATAATTACAATTTAGAAACGTAAGTCAATTGTCAAGTACATGCTGGTGAAATTATCCAGCACATTTTTGAGGGGTGCAAATGCTCTCCTACATTCATCTGTTTCGATGGAAATAAACAAACAAAGACACATCAATATAAACGTTAGCATAAAGGGACCTGGTAAAGTGAGACAACCTCATCTTCTCTTCAGAGACTTCAAAGAATGACCGAGGATATTCTGATTTCCAATCTTAAAACGTTGTACTCACAAAAGATTTGGGCTATGCCTAGAAGTAGATCATGATTCCAAGTAGTGTTTACCAAGTTTCCCCAAGTCTGCTAAACTGGAGTTTTGACATTTGAAGGAAAGCAAAAGATTGGATCTGTGATTTCATTGGTTGTAGATAACTCCCTCTACCAAAGTAGGCCAGCAACTGCCAAGAGGCTAAGAGACTTGCCCAGGGTCATATAGGTAGTACTTGACAGAGATGGGGCTTATTCCTATGTCTTCCTGGTGTCAAGGCTAACTCTCTATCCACTTATACTACACTACTTCTCTTAATGGACTCTGAAAGTAATAACAAAATAACATTGATGGAGTGTAAAGAGCATGTATTTGGAGTCAAAAGACTTGAATTTAAATCCTGGATCTGTTATGAATATTTGTGTGACCTTGGATAAGATAATTAACCTCCCTCGACCTCAGTTTTCCCTCCACCAATGGGCATTTATTAAGTGTTTACTATATGACAGATACTATGCTAAGTTCTGGGGTACAAATAAGAACAAAAAGAAAGACATGTCCTACCCTCAAGGATCTTACATTGTAACGAAGGGAAGAGGGTAGTTTCTTCAGCTGTAAAATACTAGAATTGGATTAGATGACCTGAAATCTCTTCCAGTCCTAAAAATCTGTGGTCTTTTGAGTAACTAGTTGACCAAAAAGTAAGCCAGGCTTTGAGTTTATTCTATATGAGGATGAAGCAAACTAAGGATGTTTAGGCTGGAGAAGATATCACAGGTTCACAGATTGAACACTAGAAGGGACCTCAGAGGTCACCTACAAATATTAGACTTCAGAAATGAGGAAACTGGGACCCAGGGAGGTTGATGACTTGCTGACAGAATATAAGTGTCAGAAAATGAACTCTAGTTTTCAGACTCCAAAGTATGTGTATTTCCCACTGTACTACATTATAACAGAATTACATTATGATTCAGTGGGGGAAGGCATCATGGATGTCTTCATGTATTTAAAACTGTCTTTTTTGGAGAAGAAGAGGCAGAGTTTATTGCTTGATCCCAGAAGGCAGAGATAGATAGATTTTTTGGGGGGGGGGGGTAGCAAGCAATTGAGGTTGTGACTTACTCAGAGTCACACAGCTAGTAAATGTTATGTATCCGAGGCCTGATTTGAATTTAGGTCCTCTTGACTCCAGGGCTGGTGCCCTATCCATCAAATCACCTTCATGCCCAGTAGTTAGATGTTTTAAGGAGGCTGATTTAAACTCTATGGAAAGAAAAGACTGACTCATAATGTAAGTTGTCTCAAAGGAGAATGGGTTGCCTAAGGAGGTAAAGAGTTCCCTCTCTCTGGAATTCTTCAAACAGAGACTTCGTGGCTGTATATAAAATATTTTTAAGAGCAGATTCTTGCTAATGTACAGTTTGGAATAGGTGACTCTCGAGATCTCTACCAAAGTTAAAACTGTGAGATTCTTTAATTCTTGAATTTGTGAATCATTTTGTAAAAATCTGACTTAAGACAGGTACTTAATTAATTTGTTGCAGAAGGTGGAAAGAGGAGAACTTTTGATCAGCTGACTTTCCACTCCATTAGCACAACTGCCCTCCCCTGCTCCTTGCTTTCCACCACTACATAAGAAAAGGATATGACAATCTATGTCCCCAGGGCTCCAAACTCCCTTCCCTGCCCCTTCCTACAATGTGTTCTTTGTTCTTCCTTAGAATGTAAGCTCCTTGAGGGCCAGGCCTATCTCACTTTCACTTTTGTATCTACCAGACTGCCTAGCACATAATAGCTGCTGGACAGACAGTTGATAGATGCCTTTGCAATTGCTGTCTTATGGATTTTTTTCTCAATATCTTGATAATTATTTTAAGCAATTTGGACATCACTAGTTGAAGTGAGTTTTTTATTTGTGTGTTATCAGTGTTGTTATTGTTTTCAATAATAGCTTATCAGAGCTGTCTGCGCTTAGCTTTGCTTATGATTCTGGCTTCTGAAGTAATGGGTTACATAAATGCATACTTAGGCAGAAGGGCTTCAAGGATCACAATGGGCCTCATGCCATGGGACCATAAGATCATAAAGCCAGAACCAGAAAGAACATAGGAGGCCATCTAATCCAATGCATTCACCTTACAGATGAAGAAATTGAGGCCCAAGAGGTTAAGTCCCTTGCCCAAGGTCACAAGGCTAGAGAATGAAGGAGAGGGATTTTAGCCTACATCTTCCTTAGCCCAAGACCAGGACTTTGGCTACTACACAAATCAGTTTTTCATTTATCTGAAAACCAGCCTCAGTTTGGAGAGAGTCATGAGGCAGCTTGGTGATGCAGTGGATAGAGTAGTAGAATGAGAGTCAGGAAGATCTGAGTTCAAATCATGCCTCTCACTTTTGTTAGCTAGGCGATTCTGGTCAAGTCACTTAACCTCTACCTGCCTCAATTTCTTCATCTGTAAAATGGGAATAATAAAAGTACCTAATTCATATGGTTGTTGTGAGCATTCAATAAGATAACAAAAGTAAAGCACTTTACAAATTTTAAAGCACTATATAAACTCCAGCTATTACTATTATTATCCTGACCAGTTTGGGTTTGAGGTAATGAATTTAGGGCCTCATCAGATCCTGAAGACCACCTGCTAAGTTTATAACAAGGCTATATTTGGTACCTAGATGGTTCAATGGATAGAGATCCAGGCCTGGAGTTAGGAAGAGTCATCTTCCTGAGTTCAAATCTGACTTCAGACACTTACTAGCTGTGTGACCTTGGGCAAGTCACTTAACCCTCCTTGCCTCAGTTTCCTCAGCTGTAAAATGAGCTGGAGAAAGAAATGACAAACCACTCCAGTATCTTTGCCAAGAAATGCCCAAATGGGGTTACAAAGAGTCAGACATAACTGAAAATGACTGAGCAATAGAATGTTTGACATCAAAGAATCATAGCTTTAAAGTTGGAAGGGACCTGAGATGTTTGCAAGTCCAAACCCCTCATTTTTCAGATGAGGAAACAAAACTCTAGAAAGGGTGTGGTTTTTCACACAGGCACCTTTTGAACCCAGTTCTTTTGACATGAAGTTCAGGGCTATGCCATTAGGAGAAGGAGTATCTTCCAATTTGAAGTTACTGATTCTTTAAGTTTCAAATATAGCTGAATTGCTAACTCAGGGCACATTAAAGAAAAAAGATGGAAGGTTTTTTTTTTATGTTTGTTTTTTTATTAACAGGTCAGACAGAGCAGCCACCAAAAATAATGAAGAAACGAAGCTATAATTTCTTGTTCGGAATAGATCAGTGGAAAGGTATCTTCACCAATATTTTTTTTCTCTCATTTGCTCTATTGTGTCCCTCCCCCTACATACTCCAACTCAAATAATCTTAGTTGAAATGAAAAAGACATTTCATTGTTAAGTTTAGAGAAATAAAAACTTGGTACTGGCTGGTTTTGCATTAGAAACAGAATGATAAATAATGATAGAAAAGTCAATATGACATGAGAAGGAGCTGCTAAAAGTCAAACGAAGTACCGTAACAGGGGAAAAAATGTTATACTTCTAAAGTATGTCATCTCTTGGTCTCATTTTTAGAAATTTAGCAATATTATCAGAAGCTTTGCTGTAATGTCCTCTAATATAAACCCAACAACTTGTGCTCTCCTTCTTCGAATAAAGGCACAAATTAAATTATATCTCTGGAAGATTCTCCAAATTTTACTTATAAAAACATGTCTATAGGCAAGCACAACCAATTTTATCCCTGGTCTTCCTGTATTTCTGTAAAAGACTCACCTACAGTTAGCAGCTCATTTGGAAATACCTGGTGAAGCAGATGAAGAGAAAAAAGTATATGAAAGGTTATGTATAAAAATAAGACAACTCCATAAGGATAACATTTACCTCATGTGAGCATACACACATGCACAAACACACAATGCACGTGCAAACCTTTCATTCTTACTAAAAATGATTTTACCAATAAATGAGACGTATTCACTAATAAGGGAGAGTATAATATTATCTTCTCCCAATTAGACTATAAGCTCTTGGGGGCAGAGACTTTCACTTTTGTCTTCATGTGCCTGGTACTTAGCACAGTGCCTGGCACAAAACGTGTGCTTAAAAAGTTCTTGTTGATTGATTGGTTAATCTGATATCCCTTCCATAGATGAGATTCCATGGTTCTCTGATAAATACACACATACATTTTATATATAAACAAAACACACAAATCTATATAAAAATATACATATACATATATAAATATATACAAATATATATTTGTACAAACAAATGTATACATATGCACACACAGATAAATATATACATCTACACACACATATACCTCTTCTCCGTTTGGCTTCCATTCTATTTCTCCTTGTTCTTCTCTGACCACTTCACTTTCTTTCTTCATAACTCTTCTTTGTTGCCCAAATGTGTGCTTTCCTCAAAGCTCAAGAAATCAAGAAATTCCCGAGTTTAAAGAGACTTCAGTGGTCATCGAATCCAACCCATACCTGAAGAACCACACTCAGTCCTAAGTTCTTTGTTTGTATGTCCCCACAAGTCCCTCCCAGAAGGTTCTTCCAATAACTTGGCTTCAATGATCTTCTCAATGCTTGAGAATGTCAAATTTCTTGGAGATCCTATTTCACATCTCCAATGCTTACTGGAGATTTCTTCTCCTTTTTTTTTTTCTTCTAAGCCCTGAAATGTCCATAACCTAAAAATTGCAAGATCAAAGAGAGTCTGCTGTCTTCTAAAACAAAAAAACCCCAAAGTGAATTTAGAGGCAACATGATGTGGGCAGTCTTGGAGTTGAGAAAGGTTCAAATTATGGTTGTGATCCTTATGAAGTTACTTTACCTTTTTTTAGCCTTAATCGCTTCCTCTATAAAAAGGAGGTAATAACAATTGCTAAACCTATATCAAAGAGTGGTTATGAGGAAACCACTTTTCAAATCACAAGGTGCTAGACTAACATTATTGGTCATATTTCTCCCTTCTGTTACTGAGCTACTTTTCGATGTGTCCCTTAATATATCTGGACCTCCTTGTCTTTATCATTTCAATTAATTGGACTAGATGATCACTTAGGATTCTTTTAGTACTCAAAGAAGTGGTCCTGTGATTGATTCTAAAGCCTATCTTAATTTGTCTGACTCTATCGATGGCAGCATCAATGACTAGGTTACTCAAAGTTTTTGAGTCATAACCAATACCTGTTGAGTCAATAATTGAATAAGTATAACAAGACACAGTTATAGTAATAATAACAAATCAGCAGCTCACATGTCTCATTGTTACTCTCAAATTTTTTTTTTAAAAAGATACAAAGAAGGCCTCCAGAAAATTAAATGGTTTTATGATGGAGGAACAAGGACAAGAATTATCTAGAATGAGGAGCATTGACAAACTGTCGATTTTACCACCAAAGGAAGTACCCATATCCATATGGTTCAATTCTATTCCTTTCAGTTTAAAAACACACATTTATTAAATGCTTCTACGTATAAGTTTGGTATTGTGAATGGATGTCTTACCTCGGAACTGGGAAGACTTGGGTTCAAATCCTGCTTCTGACATATCCTAGCTAAGTGCCCCCTGGGAAAACCCTTTAATTCAGATGAAAATTTGCTCTACATAGTTTGGGGTTATAAAATTAACAACTTATTTGATAGCATAACTATTTAAACAACATTTAAATGAACATTATCGTTTTAAAAAATGAATAAAACTATCCTTAGCTCCTATGCTTCTAAACTTCACTGTATTATTTATTATCCCCATTGCTGTATTTTCTGAGGAAGAAGTAGTCATTCTTCTCTGGGCAAGTCATTTCATATTTCAGTGCCTCAGGCACATCTTTAAAAAGTTACCAACAAGATACCCAAAAGAGGTAGCATGGGCTGGATGTAGAATCAGGAAGATATTTTGTTTGTTTAGTTTAGTTTGGCCTTGGACTTGAAAAAGCTGAGTCTGGCTGAGTCAGGCTTCAAAGTTAAGCAAAGGTGCTTAACTTCTGTGTGACTCGTGTTTTTGTTTCAATGAATCTGCCTTCATATCAAAAGACTTTTTCGCTTTCCCCCATCCCACTCCACTCCCCACCGAGACTGGACTCCCTGTCTTGCCTAGGATGAAGGTGTAGTAATTTTTCATGGACATAATCCCAATATTAATCATCATGGGGGGGATGTTTGAGGTGTCCAGGGAGGACTAACACCTCTAGCACGAGGGCTTGCCAATCACTTTCAGGGCTGCTTATCCATTTTTTTGGTGTCCCTCTTCACTGAAGTCTCACCTGTGGCTCCAAGAAGCTATAGCATGTTCAGTGGTCACACATCAGTAAAACTGTCTCACTTGTTCCTTTGTTTTAGTCATGTCCATCTCTCTGTGACCCCATTTGGAGTTTTCTTGGCAAAGATAATGTAGTGGTTTGACATTTCTTTCTTTAGCTCATTTTATAGATAAGGAAACTGAGGCAAATAGGGTCAAGTAACTTGTCCAGGGTCACATAGTTATTAAGTGTCTCAGGTCAGATTTGAACCCAGGTCTTCCTGACCCCAAGCCCTGTGCTAATATCTACTGTGTCATCTAGCTGCTGTCTCAGCAGACAGATAAATCATGTTGAGGGTAACTTACAGGCTTTAAACCTATTGGTGGGTTGGGGGATATCTATCGAAAGCATGTAAAGATTTTCCCCAGCAGAATGGACAGATAAGAACATTTTTTACCAATATCCATGAAAGAGGCTGAAGCAGGCACCATGGAAAGCTTAGAACTTAGCCAGGCATCAAAGACACCAAGGTCATCCTCTGTATCCTGGACTATTGCCAATCATCTTGACTTTGTCCCATCACTGGATTTAATTGACTCAGGAAGAGAGTGAGGTTGTCAGATTTGGGCAACTCTGCCTCACTTAAATCCAATTCACAGGCAAGTCAAGATATCACCACATGGTAATGTCATTGGTCCTATTCAAAAAGGAAGGATGAACAACAATCATCATGGAAGCTTTGACCTGTTCCATTTCTAAACTAGGCCATCTGCTCTTCCCTAGGTATCCTCATGGTCTATGTTCAGAGGCTTTACCATATTAGTCCAGACCCTTGGGTGGCAGCCCTAGTTCAACTTGGAAATCCTGAGTTCAAGGGATCCATCAACCTCAGCCTCCCCAGTGGTAGTGACCACAGGTGTGTGACACCAGGCCTGGCTGGCCAAACGTGGCCATTAAAGAAAATGATCTTAATGGAATTTTTTTCTTTACTCTGGAGGATGAAATCTGCCATTTTCTATATTGGCTTGGAAATTTAGAGAAAGAATTAAAAAAAAAAAAGACCTGAAATTGACCTCAAGCAATTAGTTGAGAGGAATGTGAAATATGTCTATTCCACTCTAAGGGTTTTCAAGGATTCAGGTCTGTGTTCTCAGTGAAGGACCTGAGAGATGCATCTTCAGTGCCTTGAGTTTTCATTTAGAAACAGAAATTACATACTTCAATTATATACTCCAAGCTGAGTATATATTTTTTCAATTAAGAAAACCTCAACTCTCCCTCCTTAGTGAAATTGAGGCAATATTTGAGTATTCAGAGCATGAAACTCTTATGGTCCATTATTTATTTATCTTTTTAAGCTTCTGAAAACATGGACCCTACTGGAGTACTCCACTTAAGAATTTTCAGTGATTCCTTCTTGACACCAGGAAAAATTACGGCCTACTCCATTTGATACCTAAAGATGTTTGCAATTGTACTCTAACCCTCCATTCTAGGCTTATCACATTCTATGTCCCATGCAAACTGTCCTACTGACTGTCCCCAATTTATGATATTCTTTCTCTAGCTTCTGTCCCTTTCTACACACTGTCCTTTAGGCCTATACTCCATCCTTATCTCCTATTCTAAGACTCCTAAGCTTTCTTCAAGGACCAGCTCCAGTGCGGTTTCCTATAGGAGGGCCATCACGATCCTCCAGTTGCTAGGCTTCTTGTATAGATTTTATATTTACCTGTCTGTGTACAGATTGATTTCTTCTGTTAACATGTAAACACTTCAAGGGTAAGTTGTGTTTTATCTATTTTTCTTTTTATCCCCAGTACCTGCCATAGTTTCTCACACTTAGTATGCTCTTAATAGATTATAATGAATATTAGATTTAGAATTAGAAGAGAGGTTGAGTCCCTCTAATCCCAAACTTCTTTTATCAATGAGGAAACTGAAGTTTGAAGATGACATGACTCTGTTAATGTCATACATGTACTTGGTAGGAGAAATTGGCTTTGAGCTTGGTTCCCCTCACTCAGAATGCAAAACTCTTTCTACTATACTATTTGTAAATTGATTGATGAAAAAATGAATGATGATGATGATGATGATGATGAATATAACACTTCAAAGCTTGCAAAGTGTTTTACATGTGTTATTTCTTTTGATCCTCACAACAACCTCATGAGGTAGATACTTTTAGTATCTCCATGGAGGAGTTTCCTCCATGAGGAAACTAAGTCTACAGAAAGTAATAGAGGTTCAGTGATTTGCCTGGATTGACTCAGCTTTTCCAAGTCCAAGGCCAAATTTGAATGGAAATATTACTGATTCCACTTGCTGCACCTTACTTACTATCTATCTAATAAGTCCCTCCTCATACTGTGAACACTAGCTGTTCCGATTTATAATTTAGTATAATGTAACTTCTTTCTCCAATGACTAGGGATGAAAAATCCAAGGGCAAAAGTAGGTAAGTGACTTGTTCAGGGTAACAAACCATGTTAAGAATCTGAAGCAGGATTCTTTTCACAATACAATGTTTCCTTCTTAAAAAGAGTTTCATAAATGCTATTGTTCTTTGTCCTTCATTCTCAAAGAGGACCAATGATATCAGGAGGGTGATGTATTGACTTGCAAATGAATTGGATTTAAGTGAGGCAAAGCAGTGTAAAGTCATCAGCCTCACTCTGTCCTCCAGAGTCATCAGAATCCAGTGGCAAGACCTGTGTCCAGATGACTGGCAATGGTCTCATCAAATGCAGTGGGAGACCTTGACCTTTTTAAGCTAAGACCTTTCCCAGGTCTCAGTTTGTCTGAGACAACACCCATTCAATAATTAAAGGCTAGATAAGAATTGAAGCAAAAGATGCCTTCATTTGCCTCCATAAAATAATCAATCTGGGACGGGAAGACCCTCAGAATTTCTGGCCAGAACAGAAATAACTGCTGTTTATACTCACTCTGAGCCATCAAAACCCAAACAGTGAGCATCACAAATGCTGGTTGAATGTTGAATCCCATGTGAAATAAAACACCAGTCAAGAGACCACACCTGCATGCAAAGAAAGCCCACTTTTCTAGGAAGACCGGTGGAGACTGAGCCTCAAGCCCAAACTGAACCAACAAGATTCTCGAAATGCACATTACAGATGGAAGTATCATAATGTTTACAACAACATATAATTCTACTCTTCAATCAAAATACTTTCCTTTCCAAGTTTGGGAGAAAACAAACAAGTTAGGTTCAGTTTAAAGTTTCTCCATCAAAGTTTCCCACAATGCAATGAGCAGCTTCTGATCTCCAGGCATCTCCCCAACCCAGCATCCAACATTGAAAATGTCTTCAGGCGAATAACCAAGTCTTCTATAATTGCTGAGGATTCTAGAAAGACAATGATATCCAATCTTTTTCTGAAGGTGTCTTTCCCCTTTATCATAGTTCTTAGTAGTCCTATAGTAGTACTGATTTTTCTGTTAAAAGCTCATTGAGTGGAATAACAGATATTATTCCTCGTATCACAGCTGGCTTTTCCAAGTTGGCAACTACCTGTATATTATCCCGAAATGCACTTTTTTTTTTTTTGCAAGCACGACAAAGATCCTTGATCCTGGCTGCTATTACTGCAAAGAGTAAATTTCTTTCCTAGTAAGTATTGACTTTTCACAACTCTTGCCACCAGATACAAATTGTATTTCCATGGATGCTGTTCTCTGGGTGAGACTGGTCTACTCAGGTGATCTCCTGAGATCAGGAAGCACGATCCTTTTGGTAGAAATAAAGAATAAATAAAGTAGCTTTGGGATTTAAAGAAAGCTTTATGAAGACTCACGAGTCAATGATATTCTCAAAATCGTCCTTCAATTCCTGTAGTTTCTATTGATGAAATATCAAGAAAAATACTAGACCAGAGGAGTTGTTTAAAAGCGTAATTGATCTCACACAGAATTGGCTGGGAGATATCACAGGTAGAATATAAAATATGTACAAGATGGTCTGATGTCTTCAGTGAAGGCCTATTTTTACCCCTCTAAGTTCCTCAATCACTATGTTATCATATCATAGTTAATAGTTCAAATGTGTCTATCTAGGTTTCATTTGATCTCTTCATATTAGTTTGAGGATAATAGTGTTAGATGAGAGGTTCTTAATGTCTTTGGTGTAATGGGCCCCATTGTCATTCTGATGAAACATATAGGCCCCTTCTCAGAAAAATGTTTTTAAGTGCATGAAATATGTAGAATTACAAAGGAAAAAGATTATATTAAAATACAAAGCTAAAATGCTTTTAAAGACAAGTTCATGGGCCCCATATTAAGAATCCTCAATAATAGAATCCAAACTGGTAGAATTAGTTGGTTCGGAGAGTAAACATTAATTGTTTACTGTCAACTGGAAGGAGGTTTCCAATGACAAGTCCAAAGGATGTGTGCTTTGTTCAGCGCTATTGGTCATTCATAAAGATCTGTCCCCAGAGAGGATAACTGGGAGCAGTGTAGGAATTTGCGAAGGAGTAAATCTAAGTTTAATGTCAAGGGAAAAACAAAACAAAACATGAAACTTATGAAAAAAATGAGAGCTGTTTAAATCTATCCATTCTCATTTGATATCATCCTATATCAATTCCCCATTTTGAATCTAATCTCTTTGAGAAGTCCATCTTCAATAGGTGCTTTCACTTCTTTTCTTTGCATTCTCTTATTAATTCTCTACAGTCTGGATTCTGATCACATTGTTCCACCAAATTTATTCTCTCCACAGTTACGCATGATCTCTTAATTGCTAAATCTAATGTCTTTTCTCAATTCTCATCCATCTGGATCTCTCTGAAGCCTTTGACACTGTCAGTCACCTTCTTTTCCTTGAGACTCACTTCCCTCTAAGTTTCTATGACACTGTTCTTTCCTGATTCGACTCTGATTCCTCGACCCTTCCTTCTCTGTCTCTTTTGCTTGGTTCCACCAAGGTCCTGCCCACTAATTATGGGGTTTCTCAAAGCTCTGTTCAGGACCTTCTTCTCTTCTTGATTTGTACAATTTCACTTGGTGGTCTCAAAAGTTCCCATGATTTCAAGTAACATATCCATGCAGATAACTCTGGCAGTCCTCTGGGAGTCTAACTCTGGAATCTTCTTGTCCAGCCCCTACCTCTCTCCTAAACTCCAGTCTCATATCTCAAACTGCTCATTAGATATCTCAAACTAGATATCCCATAGATGTCTTAAATTTAACAGGTTTAAAACTTGAGCTCATTCTTGTTCTTTCTTAAATCCTTTACTATTCTAAACTTTGTCCTACTGTCAAAGGTACCACCATTTTCTCAATTACTCAGGCTCACAACCTAGGTGTTATCCTCAGCTATTCACTCTCTCACCCCACATATCCATAGCCTTCATAGTATATCTTGCATATGCACCCTTTTCTGCTCTGACACTGCAACCACCCTGGTATAGTCCTTTATCTCCTAACTCCTGGACTATTCCAAAACCCTGTTGGTTGGATTCCCTGCCCCAAGTCTCTCCCTATTCCAATCTGTCCACCTTTCATCTGTCAAATTGATCTTCCTAAAATGAAGTTCTGACCATATCTCCTCCCCTACACACTTCCACCTCCTTCAATAAAGTTGAGTACTTTCTTATTACCTGCAAGATCAAAAAATAAAAACCTCTTGCTTTCAAAGCCCATCATAACTTGTTCACCTCTTTCCTTTCCAATCCTTTTTTTTTTACCTTACTCCTCTTCATATATTTGTGATCCGTTAATACTAGCTTGAGAGAGTGAAGTGACACAGTGGATAGAGTGCTGGGCCTAGAGTTAGGAAGACTCATCTTCATGAATTCACATATCCAGCCTCAGACATTTACTAGCTGTGTGACCCTGGGCAAGCCACTTAACCCTGTTTGCCTCAGTTTCCTCATCTATAAAATGAACTGGAGAAGGAAATGACAAATTACTCCAGTATCTTTACCAAGAAAACCCTAAAATGGGGCTGAGTCAGACAACTGAAAAACAACTGAAATGAACTGAATGCTGGCTTTCTTACTATTCCTTGAACAAGACATTCCTTCTCCCAACTCAGAGTATTTTCCCTGCCTTTCTTTCTCATGCCTGATATTCCCTCCTCAACTCTACCTCCTAGCTTTCCTGGATTCCTTCAACTATTGGCTAAAGTCCCATTTTCCTCAAGAAGTCTTTATAAATTCATTTTAATCTTAGTGTCTTCCCACCAAGCTATACTCAATTTGTCATGTATACACCTCTTTTTTAAATAATTGTTTGAATGCCATCTTCCCCTTGAGACTGTGAATTCCTGGAGAGAAGGGATTTATTTGCCTTTCTTTTTAAGTCCCAGAACCCAGTGCCTGACACATATTAGGTGTTTAACAAATGATAGTTGATTGACTAAAATATGAAATAGCTATCTTTAGAGATGATAGGTTTCTTTTCGTTGGAGGTCTTCAAGCAGAGGTGGAATGACTCTAAGTTATCATGAGGATTCCTTTCTTTTATGGGTTATACTAGATGAATGCTGAGATCCCTTCAAACAATGTCAATTCTGTGATTCTTTGATTTTGCAATTTTGATAAAGGCCTACTATTTTCCTTGTCAAATTTGCAGATGACACAAAACTGGGAACCAGCTATGGACAGCCAATATATTAGATGACAGTCTAGATATCAAAAGATCTTAATTGGATAGATCATTGGCCTAAATTGAAGCAGATGCCATGGAATTAGAATACATTTTAAAACCATACACTTGTATTCAAGGAATTTATTTCACAAGTACCAATTCATGGCTTAAAAAAAAAAAGACATGTCTAGGAAACATTTTACCAGAAAAAAAGTCCTTGGGGTGGGGCAGGAATGGAGGAATAGGATTAATGGCTAAAAGTTCCATATGAATCATCAGTGCAATGTGGCATCCCCAAAGGCTAATAATTGGGAGATGATCTTTCTATACTCTTCCCTGATGTGGTCATGTCTGAAATAATATTGAATTTAGTACTGGGTACCACAGCTTAGGAGGGAAATTTATTAATGAAGAATGGTCAAATATGAGCAAGAAGGATGGTGAATGACCTTAAATCCATATTATATATTAATCAGGTGAAGAATGTTTAGCTTGGATAAGAGAAGGTTCAACGGGCATATGATAACTGTCTTCGAGTATTCAGAAGACCATTCCATGTTATTGGGTGCCAGAAGGAAGAACTAAGAATAATGGATTGAAGTTACAAAGAAGGCAGTTTAGGATTGATGTCTGGAAAAATGTAAACACATAAAGAAAAACAAAACAAAAAAACAAAAACAAAAAAAAATCTTCCTAAAGATTAATGAAATCTAGAAGTGAAATGGGTTACCTCAACAAATAGTGGGTTCCTATTAATTGGACATCTGTAAACAAAGATTTGTTGAAGAGTTAATAGATACTTTGAAATGAGATTCTTTTTTGGTTTGGAGCGCGATTAAGTGGGAACAAGAGGTCTTTTATATTTCTGAAATGTTATGATTTACTTCCAAAAACAGGTCTTCTAAGTTATGAATTTCCAGTGGGCTGTTTATTTTTGTTTTGTTTTATTTTATTATCCTCATTCTCTTTGGCTGTTACTATATCTGATATTTTTTAATCTTCCAGGTAAAGACAGGGAACTAAGGGAATAATGCGATTTTGCAGCTCTTAGAAAGTTTCAATGAAAATTCTTCCAATAATATTTCAATCCCAAGTCACTGTGTGATATGAAGTTTGGGCCATTGAGAAGATTCTCACAAAAGCATTTATTTATAATAAAGTTTAGTTGTTTTTTTTTCTTAAAGACATTTCATATTGCTTATATCTGGAGAGGATTACAGACACAAATTACACATACACACATACACACACACATGTGTATTTGCATTTTTAAAAACTGAACTAGGAAAGATAACATCTGGATGATCCCATGACTCTAATCTCATTCCATGAAATGATCTCCCCTTTCCCTATTACTTTTATCTTCCACAACTGGAAGAATATTTACCACCCTCCCCATCCTTCACCCCATGCCCCCAACTCATTTATACAGTCTTTGCCAAAATGTTTGCTGGGACTCTAATCAAATAACTTCCCAAGGCTTACCCTGATGTTGTCTCTTAGGAACCTACTCTCTGAGTTTTCAATGGATGCTTGTAAACCCTCCCTCAGAGGAACTAAACTGCCTTGAGTACTTTGGCCTTCTCAGTCTGGCTATGGGCACAAAACAGCAAGAAATGTGCCCAAATGGGCTGTTTTGCTGCTGTATCTAAAGGATGGCATCCATTTTAAATACATTTCCTACATGCCAATTAGCATTGGAATTAAGCCAATTCCATTGGAAATAAATGTGATGTTTCCTTGAGAAATTTTGCTCCCAATAAATTCTCTGCCCCATCTTTCACATTGATACTACAGGACAATGAGATCCTAACTCTGCCTCTGTTTGTTAAAGTACACCAAGAGAAGGAATCATTAAAAAGCCATTTCTAACAGCCTCCCTTTGGGAGCCAAATCTCGTAAACTTGGTATTACTAGTATTGACCATTAATTTGTACTGCATCAATTGAATTTCTAGCTACTTGGGGATAAAATTAAACTTCCCTTGGGCAGGGCTCATAAGTAGGAAAATACAGACACTTCCTCTGTGTATTTGATGCATTTTAGGCGATTTCTTTTTGAAAGAAAAGTAGGAACAGGAGGGGTCAGGTTATATGATTTCATTTGAGTAGATAATCTCAAGTGTAGAAAATCCCTCCACCAATGCAATCTAAAAAGTCTAGAAAGTAATTTTGTTCATTGTACCAGGTATTATTATAAAAATTAGCCAAATTATATTGTCATAACGATCTATTAAAATGCATAGTTGTTTCATCACATAAACTCCTACAAAATCAACCCTCCTACAATTACATAGATGATTTTTTTTTAATCTGAATTGTATTTTACACTTACACCTTTGACAGACTCTTGGTTTGTATCCATTGTTCCAGCCTATTGCTATAATTTTGAATCCTGTTTTTATTTTTTTTAAATTAACTATTCCCTCTCCTATTCCTTTCTCATACCTTGAAGTCATCAACAAACTCCCAGACAATGCTGGGTATATCTTCATTCAAGTCATTGATAAAAATAAAAAAGTAGGAAAAGTGTAAGGTGAATAAGCATCAAGTAGATTGTCCCATGGCATGTCTGTGGAGGCAAACTTTCAAGGATGGCATCAAACTATTAATCAAAACTTTTGGGGTATGATCTCTTAGCTTTGCCCATCTGCTAAGATATGATGATAGCATTTGGCAAACAGCTTATTGAATAATAAATTATATTTTTCTATCATGTTTACTATCGATGCTTACATATTATGTTTATATACTAAATATATTATATGTATACTATGTATATACTATGTATATAATATATATATACTATATTTATATTATACTATATTTATTATATATACTATATTTATATCTATGTTTACTATACTATGTTTATGTGTTTTCTATCATGTTTACAGTTTGATAAACTTATCAGGCTATACCTCTCAGAATTGACATGGAGGTGGAAAAAGACATGGCAAAAACAATTCTTATTTTTGTTCTCATATACAAGAGTTTCAAAATAAAAACTCTTCTATATTTTTTCATTCAACAAATATGTATTAGACACATCCATATGTAACACAGTGCTTGAAAGATATGGAAGCTATAACTCTTGCCTTCAGAGATCTCACATTCTAGAAGGAAGAGATAGATAGATAGATAGATAGATAGATAGATAGATAGATAGATAGATAGATAGATAGATAGATAGATAGATAGATAGAT
>NW_020954581.1:4840081-4883733 GCF_900497805.2 Vombatus ursinus
GATAGATAGATAGATAGATAGATAGATAGATAGATAGATAGATAGATGGATGGATGTAGTTTAAGGCTATGTATGTCAATAGCACCAAATAAATGCTATGCAGGCCTTCAGAGATACAGTTTCAAGAAGTCTTAACTCATGTCCTAACTTCTTTTTGTGATTCCCCTGTGTGTTGAGACTTTCTCTGACCTAAATTTGTTGTGGGTATATTTATTCTTTACTTGTATTCATCCAATAGAATGTAAGCCTCTCAAATTCAGGGACTATTTTGTTTTGGTTTGCTTACCTGAGATGTAGCATGTCACACACAGTAGCTGGACACTTAATAAATGTTTGTTGGGTAATAATCTCTTCTTCAGTGATCAATAATCAGGGAAGACTACAGTAGGTGGCATTTGAACAAGGCCTGAATAGTATTTCAATAGGCAGAGATGGTATGTGAGTGGGTGTGTATGTGTGTGTGTGTGTGTGTGTGTGTGTGTGTAAGTGACATTTCAGACAAAGATAATTCATAGCACTAGGTCACCATCACATTGGGTTTCAAACAGAACTTTGCTGAAATTGATAGGCTCTTATATCTCACCATTCCCTATCCTCATTCTCCCCTTGATGCTGTTTTCCCACCCCTAGTTATGGGGAGAAAGAGCTGAGAAGTGAACTTTCAGCAAAAACAGTGGGTCTACTCCCATGTTTTCCTTTCTTTTACCACCAAAGCCCTCAGGGGCTACATGTTTGTCTGAGCAAGCTGTCAGCCAATTAGAATTTACTGCTAGGGAAGAAGCTGAGAAAGTTAATCCAACTTCTTCAAGGCATAGTTAGAAAGGAAATATGAATCTTAAGTAGTGCACTTTACTTCCTCAACTGAAAACCAAGGGAGGTAAGTTAGGCACGGAGAAGGAAGGATGATTTTAATGGGCTTATTTTCATAGGGAAACCACTGCACATACTATGCAGAAGTCATTTCCTTTTCCTGCCCAGGAACAGAAAAAATGAGGCACAAAAAAGAATTTCTGCTAATGTACACATACCTTCTTTTTCAATCTCTGTCTATCCTCCTGTTTCCTCCCTTCCTTCCTTTTTCTTAATCTCTCCTCTCTTCCCCATTCCAATCCAAATCCTTCTCCTTTCACTCTTCTCCCCCTTCTCCCCTCTTTAGCACCCCTCTCCTCTCCCCTTTTCTCTCCCCTATTTTCTCCCTTCCTCTCTATTCCTCTCCTCTCCAGTCCACTTTCCTCTCTTGCCTGGCACATAGTAAGTGCTACATAAATTTGTATTCCCTCCCTCTCCCTCAGGTCCTTTGTTACTTCAGCTAGGTTGGTTTTCATACTCTGTTGATGGTAGATGGTTGAGAAAGCTTGCCCCGTGATAAAAGACTATACCCTAAATCAGTCCCTGAGAGGCAATAGAAAAGTTTTGGCAAAGATTTAGTTATTCCCTGCTCCAGCAGAAAGGAGAGACCCTAAAGAAGTGAGTATGGGGCAATCAACTTCATTTTCCCCAGGGACACCTACACCTATTATGACTACATAGAAATTCCCCAATTAATGGATATATGCTTTATTATCAGTTCTTTTCCACTACAAAAAGTGTTATTATGATTATGATGGTACATGTAAGAACTTTCTCTTTTACTTTCTCAGGAGACATGCCTAGTATTTATAGCTTTAAGTAAAAGAGTGAGCATTAGTATACCCAAGAGTTCTTCAAAAGGGCACATACTGTATGACCTGGAAGAAATAGACTGGGAGAAAGAAGTAGGGACTTCAAGAACTCAGCAGTTTCCTTGTCTTTAAATGAAAATATTGGAGAATTGTTGGCCAAGATGGCAAAGTACGGCAGAAACTTGCCTGAACTCTTGCAAATTCATGACCAAACAACTATAAAATAATGGCTCAAAATGAATCAAGCTACAGCTTGAAGAAGTACATTTAAATATATATATATATATATATATAAATGCATGTATATATATACAACATAAATATGTATATGTATATTTAAATGTGTATGTATTTAAATATATACATACATTTAAATGTGTGTATATATGGTATAAACATATAATGTATGTATTATATACATATGTATCTACATGTATATACATGTATATACATATACATGTTTATGTATCATATTTCCCACAATACCTAGCAGAGCATTCTGTGTATGTTTTTGAATGAATTATGGCAGTAATGAAGATCTAATATTGCATTATATGTGCATATAATATATATGTCTAGAAACATATAAATATTATTGTCTATTTTAAGGGATGTTAACATCAACATTCATGATAATTACTGTTTCTATAATTAACTATAAGAACAGAAACTAAGAGTTATTTCCTCCAGGAATTTTCTTCTTTCCAAACAGGATATAAAATAGCTTCTCACAAAAAAAGAAGAAGGAGTCAAGTTATCCAAAATAAACAAAGAAATACATTATAAATAGAATAAAAGACATAGAATTGTGTTTATCCTCAGCCAGACCTGGTTTCATGGGTTATGTCAAGGCCTGGCTATTAAGAATTTCACTAGATACAGGAACCTGATTCCTTCCCTTGCACACCTTGTGGGATGAGGTACAGTGGTAGTTCATGTCCTACTTCACAACCCTCGTTCTTAGGCAGGTGGTGGGCATTTAGTTTAGCACCAGTCTTTCCTGGTTCCCTCCAATGAAAATGATCAGTCTCTCTTCAGATCTTCATAGAACTTTACTTGAATTCTCCTTTGCATGATCCCAATCATCCTTGTATCATAGTAACGTGTTTAGGTCTCCCTTCTATTGGCCTGTAAATATGTTTTTTTGGGGAGGATTATACATTTCTTAAGAGCAGGGTCCACATCATATCTATCTTTGTGTCCCAGAACCTAGTGCAGTACTTTGCCACTACTAGACATCTGATAAATATTTGATCTAGTAAGAGAAATAATTTCATAGTGGGAGCTTCTTTAAAATGTAGTGGAAAGAATGCTACATTTAGAAAGATTGGCTCAACTGCCCAGTTCTGCAACCAACTACTTGTGTTAGATTGGACAATGTAATCAACCAGCCCAGGCCTCAGATTTTTCCTTTATAAAAGGAAGAGTCTGTAAAAAAAGAATAGATAGACAAGGATCCTTCTTCAACATGCTCACTCACATATATTTAAAACCAAAAGCTTTCTTGTTTGTAATGGAAAAAAAAACACAGTAGACTTGCTTCCAGCACAAGCCCACCAAGGATGTCTCCTCTCCCCACTATTATTTGACATACTTCTAGAAATGGTAGCTATGGTAATAAGGCCAGAACACAATTAAAAGTATAAACATCAGCGATAAGGAGACAAAATTACTCCTATTGGCAGGTGATATGGCATTATGACACATAGCAGTTAAGAAACTAATTGAGGGATCTTCTTTCCACAGATTTACTGTTTCTTACCCCCTTTGACTATAGGATAACATTCCAATGAGTTGGTGATACAAAATCAGTATCATTGGGAGCCAAGGACAGATGGACTTATAGGTCTACAAAGAGGCCAGTGAAGGGACTAAAGAATGTCTAGGGGGAAAATCCTTGAGTTTCCTGCAAATTGAAGAGAAAAAAAGACTTCCAGCATTCAAGGAGTTATGATTTCCATGTTTTCCACACTATTTGTAACTTCAAGCCTCCTTTCCTCTGCACTCTATAGGTAACTAATGACACAGTATGTTCAAGATTTGTTGGGGAGAGTGGATGTTCTTATACCACCTGTGTAAATAACCTTTTATAAAGCCTATCTAATGCTAGTTGATTGTCAACTGAAAATCTGTTTGGAAGCCCACTTGTAGGGACTTGAGCCAATGGTATTAAAGAATCACTCCTAAACCCTCCCACTCTCCTAGAAACCCATGGTGAAGATTCAATCAGCCAGCTCTAGGGACTAGACTTTTTCATGGGAGTGAAGTTGAGATAAGGATACTGTGCATATGTAGGCTGTTGGTTTAATTTCAACACAGCAATTGTCCTTGGTGTGGTGTGGTGTGTGTGTGTGTGTGTGTGTGTGTGTGTGTGTGTGTGTTCTATTGATTTTGAGCTCAGAATCAGAATGTCCAACTTTAACCACTTGAATCTGAATTGATTTGCTTACCTCATTGTTAGTTCTTTGCCAGTTGAATGATTGGTCTCATGCTATTCCTATCTGTCATGTTTTTAATTCTGTGGTTTCTGAGAAGGAATATTACTCCAAGGAAATATTCAAAATTTGTAGTTCTTGAAGAGTACATTTCAGTAACTGTTAGAGATATTTCAGTGACTGATGATATGAGGAAGTCAAGTATTTCAAGGGTCACTCATACCCACAATGAAACAAGAGTAGTTACAAAGCACAAAGAGAAATATAGTTGAAAATGAAAAAGAAAAAAAAAAGCACCAGGTATTGACAAATTACTGCTTCAAACACCCTAATTAATTCTCAGATAATAAACAAAAACCTTCTGAGGGATATGGTAGCTAAAGGGGTTGTTATTGATTGCTTGACAGTATTTCAGAGGCTTCCTGAATTTTCAGGAATGGTTAAGACCAGTTAAAAACAATATACTTGCTATGGTCAAAACAATACAAAGGCTGGAGTGCTGAATGGAGGAACGGAAAAGGAAATTCTTACTGTTTTCACTCAGGGCTATACCAAAACCATTAACTGAAGAAGTCTAGGTGAGCCTTCAGAAATACGTATCATTATAAGTCTGAAAACATCTTTTCCAACAAATTATTTTGGGAATTTTTACTTCATTCGTTCTGGAAGTTTTGATGGAATGATGAACTCTGACAATCTGTTATTACACTGAGAAGCACAATTGTTCTGGAATTACAGAAATTCCTAAATGGAAATGAAGTACTACAATATGGCCTGAAACTATGCCACATAGCATGAAAGTTTGGGAAATTTATCCTAGACATGGAAATGAACGTGCATTCATAGCTTGTGACTCCTCTGCTTTTAACCCCCTTGGAAATCTATGTTGTTGTTATTTCATTATGAAAGCTAAAACCAAGTATAAATAATATAAAATAGTAATATAATATAAAAGTTAGACTGGGGGAAAATGGACCATTCATCAAATATATGCTTCATAGCATGTGATATGTGTTTTCATGATGAAGAATCAAAAAATAGGCATCAAAACTTTGTGAACTCAATGCCAAATCATGTAAAAAAAAGTTATTACAGCAAAAGGAGGAAGTATTACAAAAGAGAAGTTTGTAAATATGTAAAAGGCCGCATGTTTTATTGCTTAAGTCAAAAAATTTAATTATTTTACTTTGTCCCAGTTAACTCATGTGCCACAGTGGATTTGGATAGGTAGCAGGATGCAAAACCAGTTCATGGAAATCATCAGCAAATCTATATAGTATTAAGAAAAACTAGGAAAAATACTAACAAGAGGAATTCCCTTCAAAATAACTACAAAATGCGTAGAATATTTTAGAGGTTCACCTATAAAAGATTTACATGAATACATATAAATATACATACCACAATGGAGAAAATTATTAGAAAGGCAATATAAAAATATGACAATAATCCCTTACAGATCTAGTACCATAACAATAAGGTTACTGAGTTAATTTTAATACCTAGACAAAATAATAACAAAATCATTTGAATGAAGCAAACACAGGAAGTCTCAAGGAAAAAGTACAACTTGAAATGATAGAGAATTATCAAATGGGAGGCTATTTTGTTGTATCTTCTATCTTTATTTTATTTTAAATTTAAGGAATAAAACTAGCATTTCCATAACATAGTATAATTTAAAATAGATGATTACACATGAAACTGCAAATCTATTATGCCCAACTTGCTATTGCTTTTAAATATATAACAAAATTATCATGTAAATTTATTTTTGTTTTCCTTTATTTCTTTCCTTCCCTTACCTTCTCTACCCTAGAGATGGCTATCATTAGACACACATATGTAGATATAAGTAAATCATTCTATACATACTTCTATTTATCAGTTATTTCTCTAGATGCAGGTAACATCTTCCTTCATGTGTCCTTGGTAGTTAATTTGAGTATTTATACTAGTCAAAATGACTTAATCACTCTAAGTTGTTCTTAAAACAATATTGCTGTTACTGTATACAATGTTCTCATGGTTCTGCTCATTTCATTCTTCATTATTTCATGCAAGTCTATCCGTGAAATTATTTTATAAATCAATTGTCATGGAATTTGCTAGACACCGGTTAAAAACAGTAACAGATCAGTAAAAACAGATCAGTAAAACACAACTGAAGAGCAGCAAACAGAGGCTTCTTGCAGAAGATGGGATATAAGCTGGGTCTTGAAGGAAGCCAAGAATTGGAATTGAGAAGGGTGAGCATTGAAGCCAATAAGACACTCTAGGGGAAGACCAAGAGACTTGAGATGGAGTGCAATGTGTATGGAAAACCAAGTAGATGATTATGACTAGAACACAGAATGGGTGAAGAGGAGGATTATGTAAGAAGATTAGAAAACTAGGAAGGGGCAGGTACTGAAAAGCTTAAGAGCCAGTTGGAGGAATTTATAGTTGATCCAAGAGGTAATAGGGAGAAATTAGAGCTTATTGAGTAGGTAGGGTAACAGTCAGAGATTTGCTTCATGAAAATTTCTTGAAGTTGAATATTGCCAGTTTCCACCTTGTTGAGATCCAGAAGTAATTTGATAACTATGTGTAAGAAAAATTCAAGTGGGGAGACACTTAACATAGGGACCCAAATTAGAAGATGATTGCAATACTCCAGGTGGAGGCCTGAACTAGGGTGATAACTGTGGGCAGAGAGAAGAAATCATAAGATGTAGAGAATGAAACAAAAACATTCAGCCATTTATTATACATGTGGGGTAAATGAGAGTGAGTAGTCCAAGATGATGCCAAGATTGCAAACTTGGACACCTGGGAGGATGGGAGGATGGTGACTTCTACAATAATAAGGAAATTTAGGAGCAAGAAAAGGAATTTCATTCATCATCTGTATTATTGAATATTCTTTTCATTATTTTACAATCAATGAAGTTGGGCAAGATAATGAATTCTCCTTTGGATGTGGTGAGTATGAGATACTTATGGAATGTCCATTCGAGATATGTGATAGGCAGTTAGTGTTATGGGACAGAAGTTCAGGAAATAAATTAGGTCTGGATCTCTAGCTCTTGGAATCATCTACATAGTAGTGATAATTGAACCCATTGACCAAATTCTGGATCTTTACATATTGGTGAAGAAAATATATAATTGTAGTTATCTTCAATAGAATGTATTTTTTGATGAATAAAGGTAAGTAATGAAATTCCATTCAATATAAATACCTATGTGTGTATATTTGTGTCTATACACACATATACAAGAATTTTATATTTATTAATATCTAAAGAAGAGAGAGAGAGAGAGAAATCATAAGAGTAGGAACCTATCCTCCTTCATTGTTTCTTAAGATGTCTTTGTGAAAGAGAACAACTTTCTAAATGAAGGAGAATCAGTCCATCATGAGTATATGAATTATCAGGTTCTTTGAAGGCTTAGTAAACCAAGCAAGAAATCAGGAAGGACAGGTACAATCAACAGAGATGTCAACAAAGCAGTTGGTTAAACATTACTGAAAGTGATACCAAACTGGGAAGCAAGATAAATAGCAATAGATGTGATTTTTCTATGCATAATCAAGAACTGATCATATATCTCATAGAGAAAAAAATGTTAAGCTAGTATGAGACATTACAACTATTCATCTACCTTATGCGGGATGGTGAGAATTTACTCCGTTTTTACTATTATTCCTCAAAGTTTATCCCATCATTTGTTTTTATGTTTTATTATGGGGGAAGGGAAAATAGTAAATAAAAATCAAACATTTACAGCAAATTTTCCATGTGTGGTTCAATAACTGGATCAAACTTCCTGAGGCAGGGCCCCAAACTCATGGAAATTACATGATTTATAGAGATCTTCAAGCACAGCCTAGAAATGGTATATAAAAAGGCTGTGGTCAATAGCACCATATTAATCATAAAAGCGTCGACTTGCTGCAAGTATTAAATAAATTTAACTTTTATAGGGCCTTCTACAGTAATATCCTTCAGGGATAAAATTCACTCCTTGCCTTATCTTTTTCACTGAAAAAGACAGAGACAGAAACATAAACAGACAGACACAGAGAGAGAGGCAGAGAAAGACATAGAGACAGAGACAAATATAAGGAGAGGAGAAGAGAGAAAGAGAGACATACAGAGAGAGACAGAGAGATAGACAATGAGATAGACAGGGGCTGAGAGGTAAACTGAGAAGAAAGACAGAGAGATAGAGACAAGACTCAGGAGAAAGAGAGAGGTAAGAGACCAGAAGGAGAAAGAGAAAAACCATTTTGTTTAAAAAAAAAAAAAAGTACACAGGATAGTTAATCTCCACCCTAAGTAGTCAGCAGGATAGCTAGGAGTACAGTGAATAGAGCACGGGACTCGGAATGAAAAAGCCTCAGTTACTCATCTGCAAAAATGAGTTGGAGAGGAAATGGCAAACCACTCTAATGTTTTGTGAATAAAACCCCAGAATGGGATCATGAAGAAACAGATATGATTGAACTACAGCAACAAAACCAAATAGTCAGCAGGTCTCCTTTCAAGGACCCACCCCTGCTGCTCAGAATCTCAATCTTTCTCTCTCTCTCTCTCTCTCTTTCTCTTTCTCTCTCCATATTTATGTGTATATATATGTATGTATGTATCTTAGCATATCTTGATTCAGATTTTTTTTTTAATTTTTCAGAGAATCCAGATCTTTCTGAGTGAGTTGTTGACAGGTCATCTGAAGAGTCTTTCAGCATGTCTACATGGACAAAAGGAAATGGCAGATCTGAAATCTCCAGCAGTGACTACAAGAACTGTATGGAGTCCTACATGTGCTCCTGCATCATTCTGCAAAGATTTTGCTGTTCTTTGTTTCTGAAACTTCTTTTTTGGAGGAAGGAAGGAAAGGAGGGAGGGTAAAAGAGAAAGAAGGGAGGGAAGAAGGAAGAAAGAAAAAAGATAGAGAGAGAGAGAGAAAGACAGAGATAGAGAGAAAGACAGAAAGAGAGAGAGAATTTTCTTACTGCCTTTTGCTTTCCAAATTTTTACATCTTCACTATTTCAAACACAGGATCCTCATTGAATCCTCCCTATTAACAGAAGAAAAAAACTTGGAAAAACCTGGGCAAAACCAATGGACAAAGTACCTGTCACAATATTCACCATTCTATTCCCATAGACCCCCCATCTTTCCTTCAAGAAGAAGGAAGTATATATCATCATCTGTTCTCTGGAATTATGATGAATCATTACATTTTTTCTTCACTCCATTGTCTTTTATCATGTTACACTGTTGCTGTCATTGTATATATTTTCCTGGTCAAGTTTTGTGTATGTTGTCTCTGCTCCAGCTCCAATCTTCTCAGATGTATGCTCCATTGCTGACCCCACCAAAACTGTGTGAGGAGGAGTAAAGTGACAGTATGTGTCTTTCAAGTTTGTCAATTTACAAGTATGTCTATTAACCACAAATGACCTACCTAAATGACAATAGGATCACAACAAAAGATCAAATGTGGAAACTAGCTGCTCAGTCCAGTAGGAAATATTTATTGTGTGCTGACCATGGCTGTTGAGGCAGCTGTGTGGCACAGTGGACAGAGCTCTGGGCTTGAAGTCAAGAAGACTTGAGTTCAAATATGGCCTCAGACACTTACTAGCTGTGTGACCTTGGATAAATCCCTTAACCCTGTTTACCTCAGTTTCCTCATCTGTAAAATGAGCTATAGAAGGAAATAAATGCAAACAACTTCAACATCTTTGCTAAGAAAACACTAAATGGGGTCATAAAGAGTCAGACATAACTGAAATGACTGAACAACAATAACCATGGACATTTCACTGTTTGAGGTACTTGAGTGACTATGTTATCTCATTTGATTCTCATAACAATCCTACAATGTTGCTGTGACTACTTTTTCCCCCATTTTATAAATGAGGACAGTGAGAATAAAAGAGGATAAGTAATTTGGCCAGGGTCATAGTTTAATAAATGTCTGAGGACAGATGCAAAGGCAGGTCTTAACTCTAAGGGTAGAGTTCTGTACCAAATGTCATCTCATTAGAAGTTACCACCCAAGGAATTTCTTACGTGATTATAAATTAATGAGCCAAAAAAAGATATAATGCTAAAGATCCCTTAGATTAGGAATTGTGGCATGGTTGGATTTAACATTGAACTTGAAGTCAGAGAGAATGGATTCAAATCCTGCCTGTGGCACTTACTAGCTACATGACCATGCACAAGTTACATGGAAAATGTCCCAAGTTTGGAAACCCGGGTTACAATAGATATTAGTATCTTCATTTTACTGAGGAGGAACCCCAGAGTCACAGAAGTCAAATGATTCTCCTAATTGGTAGAGAGAGTGCTAACTCAACGCTTCATGAATGAATGAGGGATAGAATCGGTTCAAGAGCTTAGTAGAGAAGACTTGCTTTCTTTAATAGGACTTATGTGATGTCAGACTCTCTTTCAGACTGAATACAGACTTGTGGAAAGATAAAGAAAGACTCTGGAAGCTGCAGACCTGTAGGGGAAGCCAATCCCATAAGATATCCTTAATTTCTATCTTTCCTTCCTGGAATGTTTATGGAATTTCACATTGGATTAGATTGGACTTCTCAAGTTGAACTGAGATCTGATCTGATCTGATTCCCATCTAAACAACTCATTTGCTCTGAGTATTTTCTGGTATATTCTAATCTGTAAAACCAATATTTTCTGCACACTATCTGCTTGGGTATGAGTTTACTCTCTTTTCACTATCTCTGATGACCTTTTGTGTAACCAGTGTTTGGTGGGAAGTTAAGTCTACCAGTGTCAGCCAGGGGTAACCCTCCCAACTAGGAAGGAGAACAGGCAAGAAAGCAGCTTTTAGTTTTGAATCTACTGTACCAATCGACCAGTAATATTTAATGGGGTAGATAGATATAATTCTAGACTGGTATCTTCTCTAAAACAGGGGAAAAAGTACCCAGCCCAGAGGTACTCTAAGGTTTTCCTGACCCACCACCTGGGAGCCATATTTTAGATAACCCATGTGAATATACCTATCTTACATGAGCAGCAGAAACCTTTACTATCATACTTACTTAACTTTCTGGTTGTATGTAAAGTGCTATATAAATGTCATTACTACCAAGAATAATATAGAATGTATATATCATACACCAGTGCTACCAGTAACCTCTAAATTTTGTTGCCCTGGGACAAAATTCTAGTCACCTAAACTTAGTTACAGCTACATAATGGAATAAAAGTGAGGACTTTTTGAATTACATATAGAATATGTATTAATAAATACTGCTAAACAACTTCTACAACTTCTCTTGAGTACCAATCACACGTCACCAACTGCTTATTGGACATTTCAAATTGGATGTTCTGTAAACACCTCAAACTTACCATGCCCAAAACTAACTCATTATATTGTCTTCAAATATTTCCCCTCTTCCCAACTTCCCTTTTACTGTCAAGATCCTTCCTCCCCAAGCCTCATAGACATCAAAGCTTGCAACTTTACTCTCATCCCCAACTTCTCACACTCATTCATCCCACAACGCAATCTGATGCCAAATCTTTTCATTGATGTCTGTACAGCATCTTACTTCTCTGTATTAACAGAGCCCCTACCCTAGCATACACTCCCTCCATTCCTGCTCTGATCGTCTTCTAATTTGAGTACTTGTCCCAAATCTCTCCCTACTCCAATCTATCTTCCACTTAGAAGCCACAGTTATTTTCCTAAGTGAAAATCTGACCATGCCACACACACACACACACACACACACACACACACACACACACACCATCCCAACCCTCCAGCCCTGCTCCCTCAGTAAACTCTAATGACTCTCTATTTCCTCCAGAATCAAAGGAGGTCCTGTTTGATATTTGAATACTTTATAATCTGGTTAACATCTTCCTACATTTCCAATCTTCTTAGATTTCACTCACTGCTATATATTCTACAGTCCAGCCTTATTGGCCTCCTTGATGTTCCTCTCATCTGGCTGTCTATTGCCAATTTCTATGCCTTTGAACACTGCCCCCCCCTTCTCCTGGAATGCTCACTCTTCTTAATTCCACCTCTTCTTTTCTCAAGTTTCCTTCAAAAGTCAGCCTGAATCCCACCTTCTTTAGGAAATCTTTTTGGTTCTTCCCCATGTATAAGGCAAGAAGGATTTATTAAGGCTTTAATAACTTATTTGGTCCCAACCAGCACTATGCTAAGCATTAGTGATATAAATATAAGCAAAAGGAAAGATAGTTCTTGTCCTGAAGGAGATTACACTTTAATGGGGGAAAATAATATGCAAAAGAAACCTAGGAAGGGGTGGAACTCCCCATCTTCTACCCTGTTTGGGTAATACCCTGTTATTGAAATTCAGAAAGTCAGAAGCACAGCTGGGAGGGAAATGAAGGTTTTCTGGCTGGGCCCCTCCCCAAAATGGAGGAAATGGGAGGAACCCACCAGTAGTGAAAGGGATCAGCAGCAAAAGGGTGTTCCAGTAAGACAGGGCCACAAGGGTAGATGGGTGTTCCAGGCAAGGAGGCCCCAGGAATTGAATGAAGTTCCAAGATGTAGCTGCAACTGAGCAGTGATATTGAAGTCCAGAAAGTCAGAAGCACAGTCAGAAGGGGATGAAGTTTGGTCAGTCAGGACCCTTCCCCAAAATAGAAGGAAAGGAACCCAACTTGGGAGCAGGAGCCTGGCATGGTAGAGGGATTTTCTAGGATAAGGGGGCCACAGGGACTGATGGATGTTCTCTACTGATAGTGCATTCTCCTCTGAGATTACCTCCTATCTACTCTATGTACCTCTTATCTGTACCTAGTTATTTCCATACTGTCTCCTCCATTAGAATGTGAACTTGAGAGCAAGAGTTGTATTTTTGTCTTTCTTTCAATCCCCAGCACTTACTATAGTGTCAGCACATAGTAATAAATTCTTCATTAATGATTGTTGACTAGTTGACTGGTTGACTGAAGGTTATGAATCTAGAAATTTTATTTCTGTCTTTAACACATTTTTGAAAGGTGCTTCTCACAGGGCTTTTTCAGTTTGGTTTGATCCGGCTTAAACTGATTATGGTGCAGTAAATAGAGTGCTGGACTTGGAGTCAGGAGTAGATGAATTCAAATCATGCCTCAGATACTTACTAATTTTGTGACCTCAGGCAAGTCACTTAACCTCTGTCTGCCTCAATTTCCTCATATGTAAAATGGAAATAATAACAGCACCTATCTCAAAGTGTTGTGAGCATCAAATGAGGATCAAATATGTAAATCATTTTGCAGACCTTATTTTTTGCCCTTCATTTTCAAAGAGGACCCATGACATCACAAGGGGATACCTTGACTTATATATGAATTGGATTTAAGTGAGGCAGAGTTACACAAAGTCATTGGCCTCACTCTCTCTTCCAGAGTCATCAAAGTTCAGTGGCATGACAAAAATAAAACTTAAAGTACTGTATACTTGCTAGTTATAATTACTGTTAATTGTAGAAGTAGCAGCAGCAGCTATAGCAGCTCCAGTAATAGCAGTCTCAATGTTACTAATAATGGAAGTAGTAGTAGCAGCAGCAGCAGCAGCAGCAGCAGCAGCAGCAGCAGCAGCAGCAGTAGTAGTAGTAGTAGTAGTAGTAGTAGTAGTAATAGTAATAGTGATAGTAGTAGTGATGGTGGTGGTGGTAGTAGTAGTAGTGATAGTAGTAGTACTGGTAGTAGTAGTAGTACTTCACCTCTTAGTAGGACTAAAATTTTTCAAAAGTAGAGAAAAGAAAATTTAAAAGTTGTGCACATTTTTAAAGAAGTTGTTTAGCAGTATTTACTGATGTATATTCTATATGTAATTCAAAAAGTCCTCACTTTTATTCCATTATGTAGCTATAACTCAGTTGAGGTGACTAGAATTTTGTCCCAGGGCAACAAAATTTAGAGGTTACTGGTAGCACTTGTAATGATAAGAAGAAAAAAAAGAAAAAAAAATACCTGAATTTAACTTTAGGTAGGAAGAATAATTGGCTAAGATAGAAAGCTACCACAGAATTCACTTCTTCCCCTGGCTCTGGTCACATACTAAGTACGTTTCATCCCAGGCCATCCTTTCCTGCTCCATCCATCCACCCAGATGATTGTACCAGAATCAAAATGCTAATTATAGCTTTTCCTTGGTAGAGAATTTTTTTAATTTTTTAAAAAAATTTTATTTTAAGTCAATTGGGGTTAAGTGACTTGCCCATGGTCACACAACTAGTAAATGTCAAGTGTTTGGTCTGAGGTCGGATTTGAACTCAGTTCCTCCTGACTTCATGGCTGGCGCTCTATGCACTGTGCCACCTAGCGGCTCCCCTTGGTAGAGGATTTAAAGAACCATTTTATCATAAAAAATATGGACCTGCCTTGATTAGTTCACAAATTTTTGTGAAAGAATTTTGATATGGCTTCTGTAGTTTCAGTGACCATAGCCTTTGCTTTCTGTGTGAATTGTCCATGTGTGTGGCATGTAGAAAACATCTGTGATTATATGAAATAAGATACTACCCCTGTCCTCAAGGAGTATATGACATAGTGGAGATTAACAAATTGATTTCTAGTGATATCTTTACATTTTCCAATACATCCTTTCCTGTTCCCACTCCCAGTGAGCCAATTCTCACAATAAGAAATAAAAAGAGGGTAGGGGACAGTTTGGCAGAACTAAACAACACTTTGATAAAATCTGACATTCACACCCATATTCCTCCACTTATGCAAAGCAGGAAATCCCTTTGGAGGAGGGGAGCAGAGGGGGTAATGCAATAGTTATTGTTATGGATATCATACTTGAAACTGCACATTAATCATAAACATCAAGAACAAATGTGCCTAAAGCAAGTAAAATGAGAGCTGAGTTTCCTAGTAGAAATGGTTGGTCTTGATCTAAGCAACCACAGGGTTTTGACTTTATAAGGATTGTTTTAAGAGAGCATGGTGGAAAATTGAATGTGAGGGTAAGGGGCAATTCCATAGCCATAAGGCAGGAGCCCATGAGACAGGGAGAAAGAGATAGAATGAGTCTGAGACTGGCACATAGTCCCCAGTAATTAGTCAGTCTGAAATGAGTACAATAGTTTTTCATTTTAAAAAGACCCTCCACAAAGTCGAAGTCCCTCCCCTCCATCTAATAAGTAAATTTTTTTTTTTAAATCTGCCTGTCAGTTGTTACTACCCCTATTTTCTCATCTGTGAAATGAAGAGGTTGGATATTATTACAGTCGTAACCCTATAATCCTAAAATCCTATAAGTCCTAAATTGTCAAACAGTATCCAAGTGAAGAGCCCTATTTCCACAAGAATCTTCACAATTTTGTTCAATCTTAATGAAGTGGGTTTGTTTTGAAGCTCAGAATCTTCTTGGATCACTACTGAGGTAACTGGGAGAAGATTCTAGCACTTGGGGATAAACCAGTCTCGTTCTTGGGGGCTATAGTTATTGGCCTTTCAAATCAAATCATAAGCACTTCAGCTGTTGGGTCTTTTTTTTCAATCACAGTCACCTCATTAACTAAGTTATTGGCAACATTTTCTTTCACAGTTTTCTATTTATGTGGTGGTTTCCACTAATATCAACTCATCAATCACAGAAATAGAAGTCCCTGGGCCATCCATTTTCTCCTTAAGCTCAGTTTTTGTGGAATCTGGTGCTGATGAGGAGAAAATCATCATTATAGCCAACAAGGTAGAAACAATGCAGAATAGGTAAAAATAAATATAGGTTAGGTAAAATAAAGAATGAAGAAATGTTCTCTATGAAATTATATTTACATCTCTCTCTCTCTCTCTCTCTCTATATATATATATATATATATACATACATACATACATAGATATCTGTATCTAGACAGATATATAGATGTAGAACCAAGAGGACCAGAAAAAGAAATTTCCAGAGTGAAAGAACTAGTCAGTAGCAAAGTTGGTATTTGAACATGCCATCCACCTTCCAATCCAGTGCTACATACTGCCAGAGAGTCATTTCTTAATCCCAAAGTGCTACTAAGGCCCTTTACCCATCCTATAATACTTCAAGGATCTGTGATTGTGTTGACCAGTGAGTTAGTTCACAAGCATTTACCCTCTCCTTCCCACCCATGTAAATCATTGCCTCCTCAGGCTTTGGACTGGCATCAAGAATCTCTTTAGCTGAAGAAAAAAAAATATCACTCCCAATAACCAATGTCATCCAAACTTAGATAGGCTGGTCGCTAAACAGAAGACATATTGCAGACACATCATTGGGTCTGAGCCCAGAGACTTTTCAGGTTGGTAGGTAGGGTATATATATGCTTCACTAGCATAACCATTGAGAGGCCAAAGGCACGTGCATATCAAGAAGAGACATAAGAGGAGGACATTAACAAAGGTGTACATAGTAGATATTTCATAAATACTTGTTTAATTGAAAGGAATTGAAAGAGAGGAGATAGAGAAGGACTGTCCAGAAAGGCTGGAGGACAACAAGGAGAGTCCATTGTCTTGAAAGCCAAGAAGGAGAGTGTTTGAAATCAAGTGGAAGGACTCATAACATCAAATGCTGCAAAGGAGGAAGAGAAAGAGTACTCACTAAAGGCCTGGGTTTCAGTAATTAGGTTATTAGATTAGTGCCCTTCTAGGTATCAGTTTCAGTAGTATAAGTGGAGTGGGTCCGAGGCAGGGGAGGGGTTGGGAAATGGGTGGATTGCCAAATTACAAAGATTTGCAAAAATTTGAGTAGTGAGTGGATATTAAAGAAATTTAAGGTGGAGGAGAGGGAGGAGACACTAGTAATCAGGGCCCACTGGAAGAAATCAGAGAAGACAGTCTATAATAAAGTGCTAATTGTTGGGTCTGTGCAATAATCACATCAGGATTTAATGCAGCTGAAAATAACAGATGGTACATGCTACAGTGTAGTCAGTGGAAAGAATGTCAAGCTCAGTATCACAAAGACTTGTGTGTGAATCTTGTCGCAGACCCTTACTAGCTGTGTCCTCCTGACCAAGCCTCAACATTTCTGTGCTACATTTTTTTCATCTGTAAAATAAGGATAACAGCAACCCTTAACCCACAAGGTTGTTAAAACTATCAAATGTCATAATGCATGGGAAAAAGCTTTGCAAAATTTAAAGCATTATGTAAATGTCAGAGCTATTGTGAATGTTGAAGATTCACTGACAGTCATGGGGAATTTCTAGAGCATTCCCAAATATGGCAAAGTGCAGTTATTGGCTTGTGCACATGAGAGTGTGTGTGTGTGTGTGTGTGTATCCTGAGGCCAGGAAACAAGGCTAACACTATCACTTTATCCCTTTTCTCCATATTGGGGTATGATATCATAAATTAATTGATCAATCAATTAACAATCATTAATGTTTCCTTTGTGCTAAGTGCTAGGGATTTTTTTTTTCTGGCCAGGACAAAAACAGGCCCTGCTTTCATGGGACTTGTATTCTGATGGAGGAAGACATGAAAATGACTTGGTACATATAAGACACATACAGAGTAGCTGGTTGGGAGTAAACCTTACAAGGTGAGGTGATTAATCAGAACATATAGGTTCTAGTCTCAACTCTGTCACTTGCTAGTGATGTGATCTTAAGTAAATAACGTAACCTCTCCGGGCCTCATAGGTTACCTCACAGGTAACCTCTTCCCTCCTTACTTCGCAGACTTATTATTAGTATCACATGAAAGAATGCATATAAATGCACTTGGAATACTACAGAATTATCTGTAAATGGCAGGTATCATCACCCCTCATCTTAAAATTGGCAGATGATAGCAAGTTGGGTAGAATCACTGAAGGCTGGATGAGAGTGAATCATTTTAGGCCCCGTTTATCAGCTTCAAGTCTTGACAGAGTCTTTCTTCACAGGTAAAAGGAGCAGCCACATTTCCCATAAGCCTCCTGTCATTCCACGGCTGCCAAAGAAAAGGCAACTCGAGGCTTATAGGGCCTCTTTCTAAAACCATTTACAAAGGAATAGTATTCAGCAGGTTTTCACTCCTTGGCTATGCCAGGGTAGAAACACGGTCTGCTCTTTGTAAGCAGTCGAAGCTCTCTACTCTGCATGCATTGACCCTGGATTTCATTCACAACTGAGGGAGACAAACTTGGCTTCTTTGCCTGTTCTGCTTAGCATTCAGTGCACTTCACCTGAGACTTGGACTCTGGTTTAAAATGCCACAAATTCAAGTATTTAATGGGCAGGTTAGTCATGGTTCTTAAAGACCTCTTTGGGTGTGATGATGCATAGTCATTCTCCTATCAGTACCAGAGTTGTTTCCAAAGGAAGCCATGCAGCCTAGTATGATTAGAAGAGTTTTAGTAGTATCTGAGGCAAACAGTCAGGGTCTCTGGCAGCACAATGATAGGAGGGCAGGAGCAAACTTGGACATGGGGTTTTGAAGTCATAAGGAATGATGCTAAATATTGCTTAATTTGGATCTTGCCAATTTTGCAGTCCAAATGGCAATTAAGTGGGTTCATACTATGTGAAAAGGGTTTCCCTTAATTGAGAAGTAGCACAGAGTAGTGGACTGAGTCAGGGAGACTGCTGTTCAAATGTTGCCTCAGACACATAGTGACTGTAGGACCATAGACAAGTGATTTGCCTTCGGAAAACTATCACCACCACCATCATCACCACCACCATCATCATCACCACTGCCATCAGCAGCACCACCATCATCACCATCGCCATCATCACCACCACCATCATCATCACCACCACCATCATCACCACCACCACCATCATCACCACCACCATCATCATCACCACCACCATCATCACCACCACCACCATCATCATCACCGCCATCATCACCACCGCCATCATCACCACCACCATCATCACCACCACCATCATCACCACCACCATCATCACCACCACCACCATCACCACCACCATCATCACCACCACCATCATCATCACCACCGCCATCATCACCATCCAAACAATTGCCAATCTTCCTTAGTGGAATGAGGATGCACATTGGGGGTTTCCCACAGGTAAAATTACAAGTGTGGACAAAGTAAGTAAGTTATTTCAACATTTCTCAAAAATTTTCCAACAAGATATTAATCTGATTGAGTGATGTAACTCCATGATACGACTTCTTTTCTAGAAGACAATAACATAAAATATTCATTTCTTTGGTATATAGGCAATTACCATCTGAATATTCACTGAATTTTAAAGTTTGAAGGGATCCCAATGGTTATCTAGTCCAATCTATAACTCAAGCAGAATTCCCCCTAACCTAAGAGATGATCGCCTTGCCTCTGCTCAAAGACCTCCAATGAGATGGAGTGTACTACTTCTTAAGACAGCCAGTTCTATTTATCCAAAGCTCTTAAAGTTAGGACTTTTTCCCATCCTGAAATTGAGCCTAAATTTACTTCTTTTCAACTCCCACTCACTGTTCTCTGGAGCCAAGGGTGGGGGGCTATGCAGAGGGAGCATAAAAAGATTCAGTTGGAGCCATGGGATGAGGGGTAGAGTAGTGGCAGGTAGGAAAAGATTAATAAAAAGAGGAAGGAACATTTATTAAGTGGTTACTATTTACAAGGTACTGTGCTAAGATCTTTACAAGTATTACCTCATTTTATCCTCTCAACAATGAGGTGGTGGCATTATTATCCCCATTTTGCAGTTGAGGAAACTGAGGCAAATAGAGATTAAATGACTTAGGGTCACACAACTAATAAACATCTGAGGCTGACCTCAGGTCTTCCTGACTCCAGGCCCAGCATTCTATCCACTGTGCTACCTAGAGAGGGAAAAGGCAGCTTATGCTAAGTCAGTAAATAGTCTCTGTCACCTTGACCACCTTCTCTCTTTAGACTCTGATGAGAACAACCCACACTCAAGATGAACTAGTAATAAAGTTCTCACCCAGAATGTAACTTTCAACCACTGCCTTCTTGGCTTCTACAGACACTTTCTTACTTTTATTAGCTTAAGTCAGAACACAGAGAGATGTAGCAAACCAAAGTCACAATAATGGCAGTCATGACTTTGTGAGCATTCATTTAGCTGGGGGAGATGGCTGTGGGGGGAAAGACAATTTAGAAAATGCCCCACGTGCACTAGAAAGATCACTACCCTCCTTCTCTCCCTCCTTCCTTTCCCATCAGCCTTTGCAGTACTCACAGATGTTTTCTCAAAGACTTTCACCTTTGCTTCCCTGTGTGACCCTTCCCCTTGCACTGATTTTGTTTCTAACTTTGCTTGACTTTCAGTCTCAGTCTCTTAACTTGGCTGTAACTAACACCATATCCCTGTGCATAGACCATCCACTTGAAAATGATTGCTTTACACCAGCATCTGAGAACCACCTCCTCTCCTGACCCTAACAGCTACCACTCCCTATTGTATGTTTAGAAGAGGGAGAGAACGTCAGAGGCTCCTACACAGAAACATCTGTGCCAGGGCCCACTCTCCTTTAGCAGCTCTCTAAGCTTTGCCTAGGATTATTTTTTTTCCTTACTGTTAAGGCAGAATCACTCATGATTTCCACAGAAACAAGTCTTGAACTCAGTCAACATATCCCTAGTTGATCCAAAGATTCCAGAACTAGCTAAAACTAGAAGGGACTACAGAAGCTATCAGGCAGGGGGAACAATGGATAACTCATAGGATCTGGAGTCAGGAAGACTTGTGTTCTAATCTGGCTTCAGATGCTATCTAGCCCTGGGATCTTCAGTTTCCTCATCTGTAAAATGGCAATAATAATAGCATCAGGGTTATTGTGAGGTCCAAATGAGATAACATATGTAAAATGTTTTGCAAATCTTAAAGATTTAGACCTGGAAGAGACCTTAGGTGCCATCTAGTCCAACACTGTCATTTTACAGATGAGAAAACTGATGTCTAGAGTTGTAAAGTGTCTGCCAGTCTACTGTCA
The DNA here is from genome assembly GCF_900497805.2 of Vombatus ursinus. NCBI lineage: Eukaryota > Metazoa > Chordata > Mammalia > Diprotodontia > Vombatidae > Vombatus > Vombatus ursinus. The sequence goes on from NW_020954581.1 coordinate 4,861,095, forward strand.
CACAGGTGGTAGGTGACCAAACTCTAATTTGAATACAGATTTTATGACTCCAAATACAATATTCTTTGCATTACAGCTTCTTTCTGAATATCTCTGTGAGGTTCCCCAAAAGGCAAGAAAATGCTTTCTTTTAGCACCTCCTCGAGGTAAAAGTTTTGTGATTTTGGACTCGCGACAACAAATTGGCCCCAATCCACACATAATGTGATGCTGGACGGACACGTTGGGTATCACATAACCATGAGGGGAAGAGCGGGGAAGGATTTCCTCTGGGTGGAGGGCCTGCTTCCCCTTCCAATAATTAGCACCTGATTCAAATTTAAACAAGGATTCTCAGTACAGGACCAGCATATGGTGGCTCACGCCAACACTAGATTACCAGGCTCCATATGGGTTCCGGAATGGGACAGCTTTTAGGCTGAGGTTTTCATTAGGCAAATGAAAGCCAGAGTATTTCATTTCACTTCAAAGGTGAGGGGCCCACGAGTAGCACATCCTGTCACACTGAGAGGCAAGGACATTATTAATAGCTGTGATACACCAGGGCCGAGGACCAGAATGCAAAATGTTTGCCAGTAGATTCCTGGAAGTTCAATGGAGACACAGAGGCCATGCCAAGAGTTGTTTTAAATTCAAGGGACAGCACAGATAATCCCCAATCTCCTGATAGCCTTTCAACCAAACCAGAACCACCACCATTGAGCCGGCTTGAAGTCAGCCCATGGTTGGAATAGCCCGTAAATGATGGGAAGCTCAAGGCTTATGGTCCGGAAATTTTTTTCTGGCATATAAGCAGAACAGAAAAGTGATGTCATCACCTTGAAAAGGAGCACTTAAAAATTATCATTATTGAAGTATTTATTTTATCTCCTTTTCATGACTCACCTAGCCCTCCAAAAAAAAGAATCTTAGAGAAAAAAAGAAAATCAAAATTATTATAACAAATAATAATATAGCTAGCATTTATATAGCATTTTAACATTTGCAAAGTGATGTACATATATCAACTTATTTTATTATCACAACAACCCTGGGCGGTAGGTACTATCATTATTCCCATTTTACAGATAAGGAAACTGAGACAAACAGGAGTTAAATGGTTTGCTCAGGGCCACACAACTAGTAAATGTCTGAGGGTGGATTTAAACTCACTTCTTCCCAAATCCAGATCTATAGCTCTATCCACTGTGCCATCTACCTACCTCAATTATGCTTAGACAAGCAAAACAAATTTCTTCCCTTGTCAGAGCCAAAAATGTGGGTGTCTTTCTGTACCTTGAATCTACCACCTCTCTGCTAGGATGTGGGAGAACCTGCATCTGCAGTGGTCTTCTGGAATCATGGGTGATAAGGGTGTTGAACAAAGTTCAAAATTGTTTTTTTTTTCCATAGTTGTTACTGTATAAATTTAAGCAAGAGCTCTTACATCATAATGTCTCTCCAGTAAAATATAAACTTTCTGAAAAAAAAAATTAATTGACTCCCCAGTGCCTAGTATATGGCCTGACAGGTACTAAATGGTTTTTTATATCCTTGTTTATTTGCTTGATTATCATATGTTCATAGTTCAGGACTGGAAGGTACCTTAGAAGTCACCTGGTCCACCATATTTAGTTTACAGAAGAAAGACCTAAAGCCCACTTCTGTTAGTTCTGCCTTCTGAGGCCAAATAGAAAAAGCCTAATCTCTCTTTCACATGACAGCCTTTCAAGTACATGAACACAGCTATCATTGTGCTCATAAGTCTCCTCTTCTCCAGGCTGAATTTTTCCAGTTCCTTCAGACAAGCTTCACAGGGGATTGAGTTAAGGCCATTCACCATGTTTATTGTCTTTCTTGGGGCACTGTCAAACTTATCTAGGTCCTTTCAAAAGTGTGGAGCCCAGAAATAAGCTTGCCTGTCTATATTTGAGATAGCTAGGTGGCTTAGTGGATAGAGAGAAAAAGAGGAAGAAGGAAGGAAGGAAGGAGGCAAGGAAGGAAGGAGGGAAGAAGGAAGGAAGAAGGAAAGAGGAAAGGAAGGAAAATAGCATCAATAAAACATTTTAAAAGAAAGTAGGAAGCAAAAATAACAAATTGCAATTTTGTTACTACTTTGTTAAACAAAATACACTAAAGCATAAAGTAATAGAATTCTTTGCTTATATATGTTATTTTATTTTGTTTTTTATATTTTGAAATATTTATATTTATTGATGATTTCTTAAGTTCATAATTAAAAATCATTTTAAAGCACTTTTTAAACTTGTAAAATGTCAAACAAATGTAAGCTGTTCTTATTCCACATGAGTCATGATTTGACCTGTGGTGTATTAGAGTGCTATGAATACATACAATTTTACTTTAATGTAGATTTTTACTGTCCTTGCAGTTCTCACTAGGTAAGGTTAGATGGTATCTGTCCTACACTAGGTACATGGTGGACAATCAAATATCAGTAAAAAAAAAAAATAAAGCTTCATGTTTCTGGAAGACAAAAGGGGGAGAAAGAATCTTTATCAATGCATCTCACCAGTCTCTCATAAGAAGGACTTAAGCCACACAGGAAGGATATATTCTGTAGCCAGAGGTCAAGGGCAAGATAAAACTAATATAGCTTAGAGAACTTTGATGGATCTGTGATCTCATCAATGTGGATACTCTCCCCAGTAGATCTAACCTCGACTGCCCATTCTTTTGTGACTGTTGTTTGTAGACTTTCAAAATCCTCTACAGGGGTCTTGCTGCCACATGTCTTATCATTGCATGGGTACTAAGCAAACATATGGACTATCCTTTGATTTTTCCCATATTCTCATTAAGAAACTGGTCAATATGCTCCCCTCACTTCAGGTGTTAACATCTTTCTGATGACATACTTTACTCTGCTTTTGTTGATCAAATTCTCACTTTGAATGGATTGTGTCTACCAGGAATCCTCCATTTCCTTTCTTGTGATCCTCAGATTGAATTCCTCAGAAACAGTGAGTTTCAGCCATATGGCATCATTAGAAGATTCTTTTAAAATCATAGGGTACTCCAGATGAGAAGATCAGCAATTTCTGTAAGATTTATACTTTTAGAGGTTTGCCTAAGACACTGAGATTAGCTAACTTGCTGAGGGTGACACAGTAAATTTGTGTCAGTAGTGACCCTTGCACCTCCACCTTCCTTACTTTGAGATCTCCCTGTTCATTATGCTATGATGCTTCTTGTGGAGAAAATATTAGTGTTAAAAAATAGTCCCTTATTTCAGAAAGAACCATGGCATAGAGAGACACCAGTTGCTCAAAGTCTATATCAATGGAATACAAGCTAAGTTTAGAACTATCATTCTATAACTTCAGTCCCAGCTAAGAAATATAAAAGCCCACCCCCAATAAACTGGCCAATGATGATATGTTATTTGGCCATAGCAAGACAATGAATATAACCATCTTTCTATTTAATGATAGAAAATTATACCTTAGAATAAGTGCAAGTCAGTAGCATCACTTTAATCCCCAGGAATGAAATCTCACTAAAGAAACATGATTTGTTAATGCTGTCAAAGAATGAGATAACCAGTGTAAGAAGCAGGTCAGATCATAGGATCACAGCTTCAGAGCTGAAAGAAACCTGAGAAAACATCAACTTCAATCCCTTCCTTTTGTAGATAAGGGGATTATGGCCTCAGAGGATTCTAGATTTAGAATAAGAAGGGATTTTGGAGGCTACCCTGTTACTAGCTCATTTAATAGATGAGGAAACTGAGGCCAAAAATGTCAGGTGACTTGTCTGAGGTCACACACAGAATTTGAAATCAAGTTTTTCTGACTCCAAATCCAGTAATTGTTCTACTGGTTGTTGTTGTTTGATGCATCAATTTAACATTTTCCTTAATTATGTGTTTCTTGTAAAAACCACAAATAATCTTATACATGAAAGGTAACACAGTACCTGGCACCATGAAAGAAATGTGAAAAATGATCTTTAAGACAGCTGAGGGTTTTAGGTTTCCTTGTTTTAAATGTAATCCGTTGTGAGGGAGGGGTTAACTGAATACATGCATGTGTTTGGATAAAAAAAAAGAAATATATATATATGAAATATACACACATATGTGTATATTTAATATATGTATATATGTACACATATATAATATATAATTTAAAGAAATTAGAGCTATAGAATACTACCTTAAACCATCTATCCAAAAGGAAAGAAGTACATAATTCTTCTTCCAAAAGTCAAAGACAACATGAACTAGTGGATGGCTCATTGGAATAGGTTTAAGCTTTTTCTATATTTTTTGATAGATTGATATATAGAAAATGGCTTTCTACATGACTTAAGTTCACTTGTGTCTAAGCAGAGTGTGATACCATCACTGTTCAAGCCTAGGGCAGTTTCACATAGAAGGACACATGACTTCTGATTGGCTGAAAGTCTTCTGGGATAATGATGCTGCTTACTGATGTTGCTTACCTGCATGTGGGGACAAAGGATGCTTAGGAAAAAGACTTGGAAAGAAGCAGTCCAGAGAAGTAAATATAAATTTTTGAATAGCATACTGGAGTTGTTATTATTTTGGGAACCAGACCCTCAGCATAACATTGGACTTCTAGCACATGCAAAGCCTGCTCAATGGACTTGTTCCCCCCACACACACACATTCCCATCAAGATTATTCTTTTCTTAGCTGAACTGAGGCTTTATGCAAAGAGCTCATTTATTATTGTATATTCTTTCACTTACCTATAATCCATAAAACTTCTCTGATTTCTGATTTTCTGCTTCTATTGATAAAGTTTTCCTAAGGCATTTGTGGCTGTCATTTGTATAGGCTGAATTTACTGGGAGAGAGCCAAGCTGGATAGATTAAACTTTTATACTTTCCTTGCACATGATAAGGGAATAAGATTTTTATTCTGAACCCTCATTGTACCCCTAGATGACAGATATTTGATGTGTGGTAGACTGATATGATTCTAGATGATTGCTACATTGTAGATTGTTGTTTTTGTTTGTCCTTCATTCTTGAAGACAACCATGGCATCAGGGTGGTGATGCCATGACATGCAAGTGAATTGGATTTAAGTGAGGGAGGGCTATGCAAAATAACATTTACACATTGGAGATAGGAAAAATGAAGGAGATTGCCCATCATGGAGATGTAGAATCGTGACTTCCTCTCCCCTGCTGAATTGCTGGTCATATTAATGTAACCCTCCTCCTACTCCCTGCAAAGGTGGAAATTATAGTCTCCCTTGGAGATGAGGTGGGCCAGATCCTGGATCAGATATCTATTCATGCCAGGAGAGAACCAGTCATATATATATTCTGTGGTAAACAACTACATAGACTGCTAGAATTATAAATCTACCACATGAAGGATTGATGTATAAAGATTAAGTGATAAGCACATTTATTGATATTTCATATTTATAACACCCATTGACAAATATATCACTCATACTTTATTTCCCAAATAGTTATAATTTCATAATGAGGAATTTTTTAAAAGATTAAAAAAAACTTCAACACTTACCAACCTATTAGCTAAGTCTAATATTATATCTAATATTCCACAACCATAGTCATCCAACTCGACGAAGAAAGGAGAGACATATATTTTTATCCCTTGTTTTGGAGGCCAAGACAAGTCATTAGAATTTCACAATCTGTCCAGTTTCTCCTGGGTTTTTTGACTTTTGTTTTTTCTTGGCTGTTGTTTTAATTGTTGTGTGCACTGTTTTTCTCATCTTGTGTATTTAACCACATCAGGTTACATGCCTATATGAAGGGTTTTAAAATAGGAAACTGTATATTTGAAGAATAGTGTATTTCACAGTTTCCATCCCTCCCAAATCTCCAAAATTCTGTCATCAAATTCTACTTGAGCCTCTTACGAACCAGCCACTCTGTAGAGACACTTTGTATTTGGTTTGTTTTCATATCTTTTAGTGAGATGTTCCTAAAGAAGGACTTTCTTTATATAATGTATATATTTTAGCTCTTGTATATATTTAGCTATCTATACAAGATTATGTACATATATTATCTTTCCTCCTTTATAATTATTCTTTCTGTATATGTATGTATACGCACATGTATGTATGCATATGTATGTATCTATACATATGTAACATGTATAAACATGGATCTATATAGACATGCATACATATATGTGCATATATATTCATACATATCTAGATATACACTTATATCCCTATATGTGTTTATTACAAAAACACACAGCACCATATTTGTAAGCTTTGTTGTCATCATAAGTAAATCCTATTGAAAAAAGTCAGGTTCCAGAATGATAACACAGCATAAAAAGAGAGTTGGGAGTGAAGGCAGTTATATTGATGGGGCAGAAGCCAACAGAAGGAAAAAGGACTGCCGGCTCCTCCTTCTCTTCCTAGGAGCCCCAGATGAAGGAGGAGTAGTTTGTGATCCAGAGGGATGGATATCGAGTCAGGTTTCTTTTCTTAGGTGATTAAAAGACAAAGTACAAAAAGTGTGGTATTGGCAGAGAATCAAGACAGATTACAAAGAGGGCACATAGAGAAAGAAGAGTCCGCTAGAAAAAAAATTCCCTCTCTTGTAAAAGAGCCAGGGAACAGCTATAACATGAGTGCTTTTATCTAAAAAGAAAGAAATGAATGCATGTAATTTCTGGGTCACTATAATAGCTTAGCAGCCAATCTCTGCTTCAGCCTCACAGAATGCGCTTATGACCTTGGCAGTCTCCTTTCATCTGCTGGCAATTCAAACACCTAAGCTTATATACTGGGAGAGAGTCAAAGCAGGAGATACCCCACCAGGGACAGGGAGCAGTTCTGGGAGCTGGAATCTGATCATCTTCCTTTCTGGTCCCTTGGTACCCAATTGGTGATGGGATCACAGGACTGTGGAAATAGAGCTGGAAGAGACTGTAGAGGTCATCCAGTCTAACACCATCATTTTGAGAGGACTGAGGGCCAGAGAGGTGAGTGAATTGACCAAGGTCACAGACATATTCAGTGGCAATTAATATTCAAATTTAGTTCATAGGGTCTTGTAACTAGAACTAGAAGGGGTCTTAGAGGCCATTTAGTCCAACATCATAATTTTAATGATAAAAAAACAAAAACTGTGTCAGCGATGTTAAGTGATTTACCTAAGGTCACTCTACCAAAGGCAGTCAGTGGCAGAGCTGGGACTCAACCTCCTGTTCTCTGACTTCAAATCTAGCCTTCCCAACACTAGAACCTGAAGTATCCAATTCTGAAGAAGGAACAAGTCACTCAGTTTCAGTGTACAAAGAAGGGTTAGCCTAAATGATCTCTCCCAGCCCAATATTGATGATTATGTGAGAAAAAAAAAAAAACAAAATCTTTGTTTCTTTTTTGTAGGAAATATCTTAATTAATCAAAATAAATCAAGAAAAATTCCAATTCTGATTCCAAATTATATTTTTCTGTTGGTATAAAATGAACTTAAAAATACAATTTTATTGATCTCTTTTGTTTTTACGTCCCTGGATTTCCCCCTGCATTTCTCCTCTTCGTGCCCCCAAAGAGCCATCTATTATAACATAGTTGTTTTTTTTTTCCAAAGGAAGAAATAAAATGAAGATGAAATTTTCAACAAAACCAACCAGTACATAAAATGATATTATATTCAAAATTCCCCACATGTTATAAACTCCTTCCCTCTCTGTAAAAGATCAGGGTGAGGTGTCTTCTCATAGTACTTCTTTGGGGTCAACCACATTTTCAATAATTGCACAACTTTCATTTTGGGCTCTTTTGTGATTGCTCTTTTCATTTATGATGAGCTCACTGTGTATATTGTCTTCCTGGCTCTGGTTACTTTACTGTGGGTTAACTGATGTAAGTCTTTCCATGCTTCTCTGTATTTATCCTATTTATCTGGTGAGTAAACCAAGGCCCAAAAAGGGCAAGGAATCAGTCCAAAGTCAAACGACTGGGTAGTCAATAATCAGAAGTTAGGAGTGAACTCTTTGATTCTGTTCATAAATGTCATGCTATGGGAGAGTATTCTCCATTCTTCTATACTGACCATTTCATTCTGTAATGACATGGAGATTGCATTTCTGAAGAGTGAATAGGAAGTTTATTCGAATAATTTTATGTCTTTATTCAGGATCTATTATTTTATTGATGTACATTCTTTATACTGAAGTCAATGGAGCTTGAACTCTATTCACAGAAATGGGAAGGAGTTGGGTTCACAATCCACCCAGAAACATTATTTTGATACCACTCATATTTAATGTTAATTAGATTATAAAACGTGAACTTACCATATTGAACAGTTATGATCTATAATACACATCATGTTTCTTCAAAATCAGAGAGACTATGAAATGTTTGGTCATTTTCAATAAGTGTATTTATCAATTATACCCTTAATTATTATTTCATGTCAAGATAAGCCCTTTGAGTGAGTATAAGGCAAGGCCAAGGGGTTCTGTTGAAGTCGGAATTCTTTTAACATGTGTAAAATCAAAATGAACTTAAAATACAATTTTATTGATATCTTTTGTTTTACATCCCTAGATTTTCACCTACATTTCTCTCTCTTCTTGCCCCCAAAAAGCCATCTGTTATAATATGGGTTTTTTTTTTCAAAAGAAGAAATAAGATAAAGAGATTAAATTTTCCACAAAACCAATCTGTGAAAAAAAAATGATACTACAATCAATTTTTGCAAATTGTTCCTGAAGCACACATCTTGGTCCAAGACACATATCCCATGAATTCAAACTAAAAAAAAAAAAACAAAGCTATAAGTTTATCTCATTTGAATTTCCATTCAAGTTAATCTATTCATCATATTATGCACTTCTTTTCTGCCAATCACTGTACTAAGTGCAAGAGATTCAAAGAAAACAATTTGATAGTCTCTGCTCTCATGGAGCTTATGTTATATAGTGGCAAGGATAGCAGATACACAGATCCTGGGGGGCAAGGGGCTACACAGGTAACAGGAAAGGTCTCATGTAAGAATTGGCACTAGAACTTTTTTAAAAAAAACTTATTAATAACTTTTTTACATCTCTTTCATTTTCAAATATGTCCCTCCCTCCAAATATCTTTCTAATCTTCTACTTAGGGAACCATTGCTTAGAACATATAAATAAGAAAAACAAACACAAAAAATCAGCTTAGAAAAACCATCAACCTTGTCTGACAGTACATGAAATTATTTCACACTCATAATCACTCATCTCTGCAAAGAAGGGAGAGAGGTACATTATCTCATATTTTTAGGCAAGCAAAACTTGGTATTATAATCACATGGGATTCAGTATGAGGTTTTTGTTCTTTCCATTTACATCATTGGATCAATCAATAAACATTTATGGATCATCTGCTGTTTGCTAAACACGGTGCTAGGGAAACAAAGACCAAAAAAGAAATGACAATCTTTCTTTTCAAACTCATGATCCTGTCTCAAATTTTAACATTCTGTAGACCACACTAGACTGCCTCTCTTACAATGAAATTTTAAATCTAGACAATTAGAAGAAAAGTTTATTCTCATTTAGAATTTTATTCCTTTATTCATAGGTTAGGGTGAACTTAGCTATTTAGGAAAAATCAAAGTAGAATTGTCTGTCCCCTAAGGAAGAGGTGTCCAACTCAAGAACTGGGGCTATGGAACCACATATAAGGAGACTTATGGGCTGCATATTGATGTCATTTTAAAATGTGATGTTATCTATATTTTATTGTATTTTTATTTGTTCTGTTAAATATTTCCCAATTACATATTAATCTGTTTTGGGCTGTCCTCCAGAGTGTTCCAAGTCATCTATTTGCTACCTCTGCTCTAAGGTATATGAAGTATTCCTACCAATGGAACCCTAAAACAATCAGTTTAGTGTCAAAAGATTTTCTAAAATTAACCAATCAATATATTCAATGAAGTAAGTGCCCCAAAAGATGATTTAAGAAATAAATAGTTGAATAATTAAATGCCAAAATTGTATTGATGGAAACAAAAGGTATCTATAATTGATCTCCAAAATATATGATTAGTATGTAAGCAATTTTTTCACTAATTTCTTTATATCAAAACTAAGGTAGTCTAGGGAAAAATGAGTTACCAAAGATTGAAATAAAATTGGATGTTGAAAATTTTTTGAATTCAATCTGTTCTATTTCATTAGATACTCCTCCAAATGGTGTCCAATCACACACACACACACACACACACACACACACACACATACACACAGAAGAAAACCCATATAGTATGAGTTTCCCTCCATGGAGGAAGTAGGTATTGTCAAATGTGATTTTAAGAGACCTATGGGAATATGATAAACCATAACATATTTTGATTATTCAAACCACTGAGATCATAGGGTCATAGAAATAAAGTTTGAAGAAACCTTAGAATCCATCAAATCTAACCCTCTCATTTTACGTTTGGAGAAACTGTGGAACAGAGAAGTTAGCTTGGAAGGAAGGAAAGAAGCATTAATTACAAACACCATAAAGAATCTTCTATGTTCCAAACACTGTCCTAAGTATTTTAAAAATATTTCCTCATTTTACTCTCTGAACAATCTTGGAATGTATGTGCTATTATTATCCCATTTTACAGTTAGTGAAAATGAGGCAAGGAGCCAAGATGGTGGAAGAGGGACAGCAACCCAGCTGAACTTACTCAACATTTCCTCCAAACAGCTTTAAAATAACGACTCAAATCAAATTAGGGCACCAGAGCCAACAAAAGGTTGTGGTAAGACATTTTTCCAGCATAACACAACTTAGAAGGTCAGCAAGGGAAATTTGTTGCAGCAGGATTGGGACTGGTCCAGAGTGACTGTGGTTACCAGCATGCGCAACAGGCCTGGAGGTTGTTCCAACAGTGGCAGCATTAGTAGAAGCTTAGGGAACTCTCAGCCCAGAGACAGTAAGGGGTTCAGACTACTGTTCAGAAAGAGATCACAGGGACCCTTTGCTGGTACTGGGTGCAAGTGGCACTGATTGGCAACTCTATTCCCTATACATAGCTCTAGTTTGCAGTCCCAGGGTAGAGAGGAGCATTTGCAGTCAGTCACAAGGGAACAGGGGGTCTGGTCCCAGTTCCAAGGCAGAGAGGAGCACTAGTGCTTGTGGCTGCAGGAGAACGGGGTCCTTTCTGAGTAAAGACCAGGGCACAGACCAAGACAGCAGTGACCACACCTCTCCCTGTATCATATCATCCTTAGAGCACCCAAAACTTCCAGACTCCCAGAACTAGCTCTGAAAACAGTAGTATAAAAAAGCTTGAAGCTAGGGGTAGTATTTTCCCATTGTAAGGTGAGCAGAGCAAAACTTTAACATAAAGTTCAAAGTCAAGAAACAGGTTAGAAAAATAAGCAAGCAATAAAAATAGAACCTGACCATAAAAAGTTACTGTGGTAGCAGAAAAGGCCAAGATACAAACTCAGAAAAAAATAACAACGTGAAAATAGCTACAAGCAAAGCAAGCTAATTGGACACCAGCACAAAAACAGCTTCTGGTTCCTGGGAGAGGAAAAGTCAGAAATCAAAACAGTAGACATAAAATTGGGAAAAGAAATGAGAGTGATGCAAAAAAATTATGGAAAAAAAAGAATTACCAGCTTGGTAAAAGAGGTACAAAAATTCACTGAAGAGAACTCCTTAAAAAGCAGAATTAGCCAAATGGAAAAAGAAATGCAAAATCTAACTGAAGAAAATGATTACTTAAAAATTAGAATTGAGCAAGTGGAAGTTAATGACTTCATGGGACATCAAGGAATAAAAAAACAAAGTCAAAAGAATGAAAATGGAAGAAAATATGAAATATGTCTTAGGAAAAAAAAACAACTCACTTAGAAAACAGATAAAAAGAGATACTTTAAAAATTATTATACTACCTGAAAGCCATGACCAACAAAAATAATATAGATAATATTTCAAAAAAATATCAAGGAAAACCGCCCTAATATCTTATATTCAGAGGGTAATGATGAAATTAAAAGAATCTGCTGATCACCCCTGAAAGAGATCTCAAGATGAAAATGCCTAGGAATATTATAGGCAAATTCAAGAGCTCCCAGGTCAAGGAAAAAACATTAAAAGCAACCAGACAGAAACCATCTGTATACTATTGAGTACCAGTCATTGTCACATAAGATTTAGCAGTTTCCACATTCAAAGAGCAAAGGGCTTGCAAGATGATGTTCTGGTAAAAGAATGAGCTAGAATTATAATCATGAATAACCTACCTAGAAAAACTGAGTATAATTGTTTGGTAGAAATGGATATTTAATGAAATAAAGGACTTCCAAGCATTCCTAACAAGAAGAAAGGAGTTGAATAGAAAATTTGAAACTCAAACACAAGACTCAGGAAAAGCATAAAAAAGTAAACAGTGACTCAATGAGGTCAAACTGTTTGCATTCTTATATGAGAAGATGATATGTGTAACTCCTAAAATCTTTTTTTCTTTCTTTTTTTTTTGGCAATTGGGGTTAAGTGACTTGCCCAGGGTCACACAGCTAGTAAGTGTCAAGTGTTTGGTCTGAGGCCAGATTTGAACTCAGGTCCTCCTGACTTCAGGGCCGGTGCTCTATCCACTGTGCCACCTAGCTGCCCCTAACTCCTAAAATCTTAATCATTATTAGAGTAGTTAAAAGGAGTCTGCATAGGGAGATGACATGGATGTGAGCCAATTATATTGGAATGATCTCAGAAAAATGAAGGGGTGAGAAAAAGGGATGCACTTGCAGAAGGGGAAAAGGAGAGGTACAACGAAAATTTTTCTTACAAAAAGAAGCACACAAGGAAGAGTTTTTGTAGTGGAGGGGAAAGGTGGGAAGAGATGCTTGAACCCTCACTATCATCAGACTTGGTTCAAAGAGGGAAGAATACACACACACACACACACACACAGAGTTGAGTATAGAACTCTATCTTACCTAACAGGGAAAGAGAATAAGGGAAAAGGAGTAGAGAAAGGGTGGCTAACAAAAGAAAGGGCAGATTAAGATAGACAATGATCAGAAGTAAAACACACTTTTGAGAAGGGACAAGGTAAAAAGAGGAAGGAAAAGGATAAACAGAAGAAAATGGGTTAAAGGGAAACGCACTGTGAATGTTATTGGGATAAGCTCATCCGTAAAATGGAAGCAGATAGTAGAATGGTTTAGAAACAGAATCCAGCAGTATGTTGCTTAAAAGAGACACATTTGAAACAAAGACACATGCACAGAGTTAAAATAGTGAACTGGAGCTGAATCTTTTATGCTTCCATTAAAGTAAAAAAAAAAGGCAGGGCTAGCAATCATATCAATAAAGCAAAAGCAAAAAAAAAATTGAACTAATTAAAAATAACAAGGAAAGTATATTTTACTAAAAGGTACTATAAACAATAAAGTAATATAAACATTTAGAACAGATTTCTCTGATAATAACCTCTTCTATCAAATATTTAGGGAACTGAGTTAAATTTATAAAAATGAGAGTCATTCCCCAATGGATAATTGTCAAAAGATATGAATAGGCAGGTTTCAGATGAAGAATCAAAGGTATCTATAGTCATATGAATAAATGTTCTAAATCATTACTCATTAGAGAAATGCAAATTAAAACATATTTGAGATACCACCTCACACTTACCAGAAATGATAAATATTAGAGGGGATGAGGTAAAATAGACACACTAATGAATGTTTAGTGGAGTTATAATTCTTTGCCACCACAAAAAGAGCTACTATAAATATTTTTGTACATATGGGTCCTCTTCCCTTTTTTATCTCTTTGGGATACAGATGTACATACCCTTTGACCCAGCAATAACACTACTAGGTCTATAACCCAAAGAAATCAAAGTAAAAAGGAAAAAATGACCTATATGTATAAAAATATTTATAGCAGCTCTTTTTGTGGTGGCAAAGAATGGGAGATGGAGGAAATACCCATCAACTGGGGAATGGTTGAACAAGATGTGACTTATGATTGTGATGGAATACTATCACTATAAGAAATCAGGAGAGGGATGGTTTCAGGAAAAAAAAAAGAAGAGACAAGACCTATATGAACTAATGTAAAGTGAAGTGAGAAGAACCTGGAGATCATTGTACATAGTAACAGCAATATTGCAATGATGATCAACTGTAAAAAATTTAATTTCTCTGATCAATACAATAATCCAAGATAATGCTGAAGGACTCATAATGAAAAAAATGTTATCCATCTGCAGGGAGAGAACTGATGAACTGTGAGTGCAAGTTGAAGTGTAATTTTTCACTTTTTTCTTTCTTTTTTGTGATGTGGCTGACATAGAAATATATTTTGCAGGATTTCACATGAATAATTGATATCATATTACTTTCCTTCTCAATGGGTGAAAAAGGGGAAGGAGAAAGAAAATTTGGAACTCAAAATTTAAAAAAAAAAAGAATGTTACAAATATTTTCAAAAGAAAGAAAGAAAGAAAACGATGCAGACAGAGGTTAAATGACTTGTCCAGGGTCTAGCTAGTAAATATTTGAGTCTGGATTCAAACTCATCTTCCTGACTCTGGACATAGTATTTAATCCACTTAAGGATCTAGCTGCAGGTTAAATCATTTGGCCAGGGTCACACAAGCAGAAAGTATCTGAGGTAAGATATGAATGAGATTTTACTATAGGTGTGTTCTTGACTGTTGACCAAGGACCAGCCTAAGTCCCAAAAACATTTGCCATACCATGATAATTTCTTCAGCCACACAGCACATCTTGAATATCATTAGTCCTTTCCTTGTTTCAATTGTCAGTGCTCCTTGCTCCCCTCCCCAAAGCTAACTTTTTATTTATTTTGCATTGGTCATATATTTGCTAATCTGTGTACAATTTGTTTCTACCAGGTAGAATGTGAGATCTTTAAGGACAGGGACCATTTCATTTCTGCATTTATATCTCCAGTCCCCTTGTATAGTGAAAGGTACTTTTTCCTTTTAATTAGACTTTTCATTTCATTGGTGTTGGGGTTTATCAATGAGAAACTTACTATACTAATATGAACCAGCATTATTCTTCAATATATAGTCTTATAGTTTACTGGAGACACTAGGCGATGACTGGACCATGGTCATGTTTTGAATATGTGTCATAAGGAGGACTTGAAACCAGGAATTTCTAACTCTGAAGGCTGAATTCACTACTCCATATTGCCTCTCATCTGTCATGGAGTAGTTGCTTATACACAATTGTTCAACTGAATTCAATCTAGTAAATGATAGAGGTCTTGTACTTTTCATTGCTTCCAGAAGTGTCTACATACCTATGAAATTACAGATCCTTCAAGCATTGAGACTAGTGTGCTCTCTCAAAAGAGTTTTATGTGTATTTTTATGTGTATTTTTTAAAAATCTTAACATAATCAAAATACATTGTACATGTTTTCATAGAAGGGAGCAGGAAACTGTTTTCCTTGGACCAATCTCAAGTGAAATACACAAGGCTAATAGGCTACTTACATTTTATTATGTTAGTTATGACTAAAATTCAGGGCATATTCATAATTTTATAATTGTTAGTCCTAGAAGCCAAAGATAAATATCTGCCTGTCTTCTGGTAAATTCAGGTTGTCAATGGAAATAATTCTCAATGAATAGAATGTAAGATTCTGAAGAAATAGATTATTTTTCCCCTTTGTCTCTGCACAGTATTTGGCATAGAGTAGGTGCTGAATAACTGCTTATTGATTGATTGATTGATTGAAGAGAGTTTGAAAAACTTTTGAGAATGTGACATGACTTTTGAGCAACTTTGTGCTTTTCATAAAGTAACCTTTGCTTAAGGAATTTCAAATTGGATAGATGGGTTTTAGAATTCAGATGTAAAATAAGGTTAAGTTTATTTGAAGTAAAGAGCAAAGTTCCCCAACCAGACCTGTGAACAAGATGATTAAATGCATAATTGTGATAGATGATCTTTCTGACAATGCATTTTATAAAAGAGGTTGAATGTGAATTTCCTTTGTTTCATATGCCAATTTTTCTACTTTCTGAAATCTTAATTTTTTTCTTGAAAACTTAATGCATGTCAAATTTAAATATTTTGTGATTCCACAAAACATAAAAATTATATATAAAATATTTGAATTGTTTATAGAAGAATATAGCCATAGATTGTTCAAGATTGAAGGGACCTAATAGATTGTCTCATCTCACTAACCTGTCCTCTCATTTTATAGGTGCAGAAAGTTATGCTGAAAAAGGCTGTCACTTGCAAAATAACTATTAGAATCCATATACCTATAAATATAAAAGTATGAGCTATTAAAGCAATCTTCACATCGCATATATGTTTTATCTCAAAACCAGTAAGACTTGAGTTCAAATCCTCCTTCAGACATTATTGACTACGTAATCTTGGGCAAGTCATTTAAACATTTATAAAATGGGAATAAAAACACCTGTAGTCTCCAAGTCACAGGATTAAGCAGAGGTTCAAATGAAACAATATGTGTAATTCAATTCACAAAAAAATACACTTACAAATATATGTATATACCCTTATATATATATGTGTGTGTGTGTTATTATTCTTGTTATTGTTATTATTATTATTGTCCTTCAAAGAAAAATAGGGTAGATATCAAATTTCAAACACAAGCATCTCTGGCTTGTACTGTTTCTGGAAGGGTACTCATCAAACTTAATATGAATGTATATTAATGATTAAATACCTCCTGGTTTTATTTTAATTAATATACAGTAGTCATATTAAAACTCTTTGATGTATTAGTAAACTAGTAGTAATAGATAGATGGTAGATAGAAAGATAGATAAATAGATAGACAGACAGACAGACAGACAAATAGAGTATTTACTATGTTCCAAACAATGTGCCTAGGGCTGGAATATAAACACAGGCAAATAACACAGATCCTGTCCCTCAGCGGCTTACATTCTAGCAGAGGAAGACAACACGTAAAGAGGAGCTGGAGAGCTTTGAATCAGAGGTAAGATGAAGAGTGTCTCAAGGTATGAGAGATAAAATCAGTGTTTATTTAAATCTGAATCCCTGCTTGAAACAGTGGTCCCAGTGCTGGAGTCGCTGATCAGGAGAGTAGAGCCTCAGAGTGGGAAGGTGGTTGGCAAAGAGGAGGCAGAGTCTGGAGAGTAATTGAGGTGTGAGACAACATTAATGAAATGTTTCATTTTTTTTTCTAATTCATGCCATTGTGCACTGAAGCCATACTGTTAGTCTACTTCATCATGGTAAACAGGTGACCCTGGGTTCTGAATGACTACTTTATTGAAATACAAGCATGATCAGGTGTTTTTGAAACTTTGTGGAGGCTGTGAAACCTTGACATTTGGACCTCACAGTGTCATCTATTACCCAGAGGCCACCCTAACTCAACTAAAAGAAGCTCATTATCTGGCTACCAGGGAAATGGATATTTTTTACCATGGCAACTCATGACACTGACTACTAAGGCGTGGAGTCAATAGATATACCACAGTTAAAAATAGCAAACAATTCTTCAGAAAAGAAGTGAAGGACATACATATTAAAAGATAAGAATCCAGAGCATTATAACCCTATGAGTGATTGATTCATCCTGACAATCTATCTAGAATGAGGAAGTATCACAGAAACATCCAGTCTCAAAAGTTGACAGGATCTCAGACATCAGCCAATCCAGCCTGTGCCTGAATAAGAATGCCATCTATGAAAGACTCAAGTGGCTATCTAGCCTTACCTTGACTTCCAATGAAGGGAAACAGCTTCTCCCCAAGAACCATTCTCATTATTAGGGACCTTTTTTCTTACATCAAGCAGAAATCTTCCACCTTCCCACATCTACCCTTTGCTCCTAGTTCTGGAGCCATTCAGGATAAGTCTAATTTTTCTTCCATATAGCTACGTTTAAATAATTAAAAATAGCTAAGCCATTGCCTCTCAATCTTCTTGTCTTCAAAATAAGCATCCCATGTTTCTTTAACAAGTCCTCTTATGTTAGGTCAATCAGTGTTCCCAAAAGCAAAAAGTACTCAGGTTGTCATTAGAAAATGTAAAACAAATCAAGAGGACCAGTGTCCCCATCAAAACTGAGTAAATAACTAAATAAGGGTTAATTTACTGTGCAAAGGAAGAATGATGACTTCTTAATAACCATTACATGAAGATATGATGTTAAAATAAATCTCACAAATTCAGACTGATAAAGATCAATCTGAATTAGATGAAAGTCTAAATGGTTGTGGTTCAGTCATTTTAGTCATGTCTGACCCTTGGTGACCCCATTTGGGGTTTTCTTGGCAAAGATACTGTAGTAGTTTGTCATTTCCTTCTCCAGCTCATTTTACAGATGAGGAACTAAGGCAAACTGGGTTAAGTGACTTGCCACTCATACAGCTAGTGAGTGTTTGAGGCCAGATTTGAAGCATGAAGATGAGTCTTCCTGATTCCAGGCCCAGTGCTCTATCTTCCCAGCTGCCCCCAAAATCTAATTAGGACTGGGGAACCTGTCACCTCAAGGCCACATGTGGCCCTCTGGGTCCTCAAGTGTGGCCTTTTGACTGAATCCTAACTTCACAGAATAAATCCTCTTAATAAAAGTATTTGTTCTGGAAAACTTGGACTCAGTCAAAAGGCTGCACCCAAGGACCTAGAAGGCCACATATAGCCGCAACACGTTTCCTACCCCATCTATATATATATATATATAATTTAATATATTATTTTATCATATTATATATATTTAAGTGTACTATCAATAATTCAAACCAGCCTGGTGAAGTAGTATCTCTCTGTCTCTCTCTCTCTGTCTCTTTCTGTCTCTGTCTCTCTTTTCATACACACACATATATATGTACACACATATACATAGATATGACTATTTCCAGAGTTATCAAAATATTACCTAGTGTTTCATTAGTGTTTCCTTCATAATAACAACATCTCTTGAATAGGTTCCCTTCCTACTGATACAGCTGCCCCCCTTCATCCTCTCATTTATTGAAAGAAGTTTCTGGTTGATATCCCTGACTTAAGTCTCTCTCCAGTCCAAGTCATCCTCCACTCATTGGCCAAAGCAATTTTCCTAAAGCATAGATCTGACCACATCATTCCCCTCCTCAATAAACTGCAGTGACTCCTTATTAACTCCAGAAGACAATAGAAAATCCTCTATTTGGTCGTTAAACTCCTTCACAATCTGGCACTTTCCTACCTTTCCAATACTCTTAAACTTGACTTCCCTCCGTGTAGTTTATCATCCAGTTATATTCTTCTTCTGTCCGTTCCTTGTAACTGACTCTTCATCCCCTGACTCTGAAACTTTGCAGTGGTTTGCTTTCCCTCCTCATCTCCACCTCACGACTTCCCTAGTTGTCTTCAAGTCTCAGATATAATTGAATCTTCTCCAATAAGCCACTCTAAGTCACCCCTTCTCTGCTTCCACTGGTAGTATCTTCCTTCTGAGATTATCTATTTAATTTAGAGTATCTTGTATATATAAAGTTGTTTGCATGTTATGTTGTCCCCCACATTGTAATATGAGATCCTTGAGGGCTCAGACTGTTTTAATCTTTCTTAGTGTCCCCAAACTTTAACGTAGTGCTTATCCATATTAACAAGTGCTTGTTGATTTGAATATCTACAGATTTCATTCCCAAAATTTATTCACTTTAATGTGCTCTATCTGTTGAAAAGATGGACTCCAGAAAGGTAATCTTCAATTTAAGTCTCATCTGAAGACTATGTATTCCAAATTGATGTTGTCAAATCCCTAAGCTTCTATTTTATGGAGAATATAAGGACACTGAATTCCCTTTGTCTATTATAAAAAGTGTGTTCTCAAGTAGGACAGAAATAGATGTGAGTTAAGGTAAAAAAGGCATCGTTGATTAGGCAGACACTTCTAGTTTTCTTAGTTTATAGGGCCCTATCATAACTGTTCTCTATATTTTGAGCCCTTAGAAACAGATAAAAACAGAAATTTTTTTTGGAACAAGTAGACTTTAAAAAAAAATAAACAATAGTCAAGACATATATGTGTGTGTATGTATTCAACAAATATAATGCTGCATATCTATAAGGGTGTGCATACATGTTATGTATATATAATTATACATATGTTATGCATATATTATAGATATATAATGTGCATATATATCATTTATATTTGTTGAATATAACTTAAAGTGATTTATCTTCAGATTGCAAGAGGAGAATCAAAAGGCATTCCATGGATAACATATACATGAACTAACTCAGTCTACTAGATGTCAAAAGAAAAGGTTAAAAATGGTTGAATTATGTAAATTTGTTTATGTAAATTGAGGAATTTATTGATGGAGACTCAGGACCAGGTCACTGCAACCACAAATTTTAAATTTGTTGTCCTTATGAAGACTAGACTAAGTAAGCAGGGCAAAATATGAAAGGAAATAGTAGAAAACATGCAACACATCATTATGGGCTACATAATATTTAGTATCTTCTGAATACCTAGTTAGATATAACCTAGTATTTAGAATTGTACAAAGAAGCTTATTACCTTTCATGGAATAGCAGAAGGGAAATCATTATACTATAAAGATAGACCTTAAAATAGTCCTGCAGAGTTCAACCAATCAATTATACTGGAATGGAACCATTCTAACAATCAGTCAGTCAGTTAACTAGCATTTATTAATCACTTACTATATGCCAAGCACTGTACTGAGCATTTGAGATACAAATGAAAGTTAAAAAAAAAAAGACAAACCACAACAATAATCCCTGTACAAAGGAGCTCAGTCTAATCAGGAAGATAACATGCAAACAAGATGTAGACAGGATAAACTGGAGGTCATCACAGACTGACAATGTTAAGATTAAGGAAGACTGGAGAAGGCTTATTGCAGAAGATGGAATTTTAGCTAAGAGTGGAAAGAAGCTATGGAATCCAGCAAGCAGAGATGCGAGGGAGAGTGTTCTAGGTATGGGGGACCACCATTGAAAACACTTAGAGACAGGAGATGGATAGTTGCATGTGAGGAACAGTAAAGAGGAAAATGCTACTGGGTCACAGAGTATGTACAAAGGAATAGGGTTTAAGAAGACTGGAAATATTATTAGAAGTGGCCACTTTATAAAGGGCTTTGGAAACAAGACTATTTTGTATTTGATCCTGAAGAAATTAGGTTGTCAAATGTTATACTTGACTTCCCTCCATGTTAAAAGATCTGCTTAAGTTTATTGATTCGAAGGACATGTTAAAATGTTGCAGTCACCTGGATTAAACAAAGAGCCATATAAATTTAATAACAGTATTATTAATTGGTGTCACTAGACTAAGTAATCGTAAATCCTGTTCCTCTGACCCTAAATCCCAGTATCTTTCTACTGTACCAAGATGTTCAAGTAAGATGGTTTTGAACTTATAGGAAAATAAGGAGAGATCTCAAAGGCTCATTTTTTTAACCTGGACTTTATAATGCTAATTAAGAGCAGGAGAGTGGCATAGAAAGAGATGGTGGTTATCTAGTGGAAAAAGCAATGATTTATTAGGATCTATGACCCGTAAATCAGTCTCAGACATTTCCTATCTTTGAGATGTTAAGAAAGTCATTTAATTTTGGTGGGTCTCAGTTTTCTCATAGGTTAAATGGGAAGATTAAACTAATTCATCTAAAAACATCCTTTTCATCTCTGATGCTCAATAATTCTGTAATAACACTTTTAATCAGCAGAATTGTTCTAACCTTGTTAGGCAAATTTCTGAAGGAATTTCTAAACATGGACCAACTGAACATGTTCTTCCAAAGGATATGTATCTGTGAAGTACAAAGGTGTTAAAACATTCCTTTTTGCTCCAGTTCCTTTGAAGTCATTATAAAAGTATTAGATCTCAACAGCTGTTACAAGGTAGCAAGTCAATCCCCAGCTTTTCACCTGTCAGGTAGGTAAACATTATTAAGCATTCACTGGATCTTTGAGTCTAACATAGCAAGATATGACAACTCTATTGTCTCAATTCATTTTTCATGATAACTGAATTATAAAACTTGAACTTAATAGAACAGGAATATATAAATCACTGTTATTCCTAGTGAAAGTCAAGGTGGGGTGGAAAGAGTGCTGGATTAGTAGTCAAATGCCCTGGTTCAAAGCTGCACTTCAATAGATAATGTATGTAAAGAGTCTTAAAAACCTTCACAGGCTGTTAAAGGCAGAATATATAGAAGATTGAGAGCAGGCAGAGTGAAGGGAGAGCTGGCCTTTAAGCCAGGAAGTTCTGGGTTCAAGTCCTGATTTGAACACTTTCTGACTGATCCTGTGCAAATTACTTAATCTCTCAAGATTACAGACAACTCACGAAGTCTCTAAATTTCAGCAAAGTTTACAAGTTACATTGATAGAGAGTGTTTCCTCTATGTCAATGAAATCACAGGTCCGGTCCCCATCCCTAGAATGAAAGGCAACAGAAACTGATGAAAGAAATGATATCCCTGGACTTCCACCAGAGACACTTACAGGATGGTCATAAGCAAATCATTTAAACTTTCTTGGGCCAACTTTCATCGTACAAATAGATACGTGAATTAACTGTGTATGGAACTCTGAGTGAGGAAATCCTTCCACAAAGATAGGCAATTGCTATTCAAGTTAGGAGAGAGAGAGAGAGAGAGAGAGAGAGAGAGAGAGAGAGAGAGAGAG
>NW_020954581.1:4883743-4884187 GCF_900497805.2 Vombatus ursinus
AGAGAGAGAGAGAGAGAGAGAGAGAGAGAGAGAGAGAGAGAGAGAGATTGTTTAGGTCACTGAGACATTGACATAAGTCCAAACTGACAAAAAACATCATGGACCAGAAGAGGCAGAGATTGAACCTAGATCTTCAGAGAGATATAATATTCTATTTATAGTAATATGACAAATGCACATATGTACTTACATGTCTTACATATATGTATATATGTGTACATCTATATGTTACACACTTATATGTAATCTAGACTGTCATGAATTTGCAATGACCAGGGCAGGAGAACCCCAATAGAGCCACTCTCCAAGGAGCACAGAATGTGCCTCTGTGGGTTGTTTTCAAATACAATATCATTCAGCAAGTGTTTATTAAGCATCTTCTGTATTTCAGGCACTGGGAGAGCTGCCAAGGATACAGTCAGAAATCAGGTAGTGCTGCTCTCA